>NW_019100626.1:307186-483128 GCF_001856785.1 Myzus persicae | reverse complement strand
CCCGAAAAAAATTCTGGCTACGCCACTGGTATATTATAGTTATTTTTCTTAGGATATTTTTTACTTTTCACCAGATTTTTTAACCTGGGGACAACCTCATTCATATAAAATGTCTCTTTCACCTCTTTGTAGTCAAAAAATTGTTTTCCAATTAGGTATAAATCAATTATGACGATGGTTATGAAAAATAACTACAGGTGGTACAATCTCTATACATTTCGTAAAAAATATCGTGTACTTATCGATTTTTAAAAAATTTTGAAACCTCACTTTCTGCAGGACTCTCGCACATATACAACTGATCACGACTCACCAACAATCCAACTGATTTCCGCACGATCCACAGCTATTGTAGGACTGTCGACTATCGAGTTTTGTTTAGCGTACATATTGTGTACGAGTACTTATAACAGGAACTCGATAAATTAAATACATATACCTATTATATAACCGAACACAGTTCATATTAATAATACCTAAATCATCTCATATATTATAGACTATACAGTGCTCAACCTTAAGAGGATAAAGAACTTAACTCTGTCAGGAATCAGTACTATATACCTATTATTATACATAGAAACCCTTCCTAGAAAATAGTGTCATATAGTAACACACTAACAACACGACCGCGTTACTGAGTGGGTTATAATAAGTCTCATATAACGTAATTATACTATACAAACAGAGTGATTCGCCTACCATGCTTATACCACCGTTTTGTCCTCCCTCGATAACTCAGAAACTACTAGTTCGAATTTTGGTTTACCCACATCAACATTTTCCATAAAATCATCTCTTTGATGATTTACAAGGTTAAGGCGATTCTCGTTTGAAAAAAAAAGTGTTTTAAAGGACACTCCTTGTATAATTACATAAATAATTAAAGTATTTTCAAATAGAATAATGATATATGGTCATTTAGTTGAATATAGTACATATTATGTATCTTTTAAATAAGTATGCTTGAGTTCATTTTTTTTTTTAACTATTTATAAAGGCTAAAACTTTAAAGGTCAGCGATCGATTATTCAAAATTAAAGAAGAAAAATGTGGCTAAATATACTCGATGAATCACCCTGTACATATTATGCATATCTACACATCACCGTTAAATCGCTGTTATCACTATATTAACTTCCTACATATAATTCAATCGTTGCGTGTTAATTGTTATCTGCAATTATATATATATTAGCATAACGATATTATTATACTTATATCCTGCACTGTGGTAATATATATAATCACCGTACGAATTTATAGGGTTTCAGAGCTTTCAACACGCACTGCGCATATTATAATGTAAAAGTGTGTGTACGCTCATTCGTTGCGAATATTATATTTCGAGTAAGTACATACAAAAACCTTGTCTAGACGAAAGCTAGGATTACTGCACCTTTATTTCGAGGGATTTTTTTTTTTAATAGATGCGGTTTTTATTTTTAACCGCAACCTTACTCGAGCGAATGAATACAATACAAGAGTAGTTTATATGGTCTATATATTGTCACATTTTTTTGATATTTAGGTATAACTGGGAGTGGGCTGAACCCCTCCCACCACCCACCACAACTGTTTGAGCCGACTCAGATTTTTATATCGTAAACTTAATTTTTGATACACAATTTTATGTTTTGTGTAAACCAACACAACAAAATAGTTAATACAGTGTTATAGCTATGTGAGGGTGCGTCTATAACAATATACCTTATTTTGTCTACAAGATAAAATTCCTGGAATCGAGCCCCCCCCCCCATTCAGTCATACCCTTACTTAAAGTCCTGCAGGTTATACCTACTCCTATGGTCGATGTGGCCTATATCAACGGACTGCTGATATCGATAGTATAATATCAATATGACCAGTGTTCTAAAAACAAAACTTTTACACTTAAATAAGTTCCGTGTACCGTATAACCGTACCATACCGTCATAATGTCGTGATTATAGTACGACGGTCAACTGCACGCATGCGCGGGTGACCCAACGCAAGATAAACATTTTTCGTTTCATTATATACCGTCGTCGTCGTTATAGTAGCAGCACAAATCATGTATACACATAGGTATAATAATAATAATAATAATAATAATAATATATCGCGCTTATTACAATAATTATTATAACGACATTATTACTTTGTAGTTGGCCATTGTTTAATTTTAATCTCGACCATAACGCGAATAATTGCCTCATATAAACATGCGTGTGCGTGAAAGTGTGTGTGCGTGTGTGTGAACGTGTGTGTGAGTGTGTGTTCACGCGCATGTGTGTGTGAGCGCGTACGACCACTTGGTCGGGGAGTCGCGTGTTGATGATGGGGACCGGCTGTGGCGGCGATTACGAAATTACATTTTACAATCGCAGCGCTCGCGCGTTTTTAATTAAACTGTCACGGGATAATACACACGCCGCTCGTTCGAAATCCAAAAGGGTTGTGACAATAAAACTTGGCCAATATAGAATAATATATACGTACACGCCACACACGCGTTGTGTGCACGCCAGTGCGAGCTCGTATGTTTTAACTAACTCGGGCCTCGGTCCAATCGCCACCGCATCGATTCCGATATAACAATAAAATTATTATTCGAATCGCGGCGGAAGCAGTAGTCGAAGAACTTTTTTAATATAATATACCTTCCGGGAAATTCGGAAATCCGATAGGATGGAAACCGACGACGCCGGGGTCGGGCGAAAAAAAGGACGATCCCCTGCGATCGCGTCATGATTTATATTATATCTTCGACAGTCACAGATCTATAGCATCCATAAGTATGCTGTATAAGCCTTATATATTATACGGGCTAGTGGTATCGACCATAACCCTTATATAATTTACTATACAGCCATACAGGATGATCGGCTTTCGGGGTGGTCAGAGATAGAACTATATATAATAGAAGGCGATCCTAGTTTGTTACTGTGGTGCAGCAGTACAGCACTAAGTGCACTATATAATACTATTGCAGCAGTGTCGTACTATTAATGGCAGATATCAATACGTACTGAATATATAATATGATTATAGGTTAAATTACTGCTATGCGTTTGACCGGTGACTGCTGTAAATAGTTATCCAATAAACAACAGCAGTCAATTAGTTTAAGGACCATGTACAGTGATATCACAAACAAACCGTCAACAATAATAATATAGACTGTCCGATACCGCAATAAGAAACCGTAGGTGCAGATGCACTGCAGTGGTCGGCCGCCCGTTCATTTCGTGTTCCGGAAATGTTATACCGCAGCATCGGGGATATTGTTAACGGCCGCGGCATCTTATTCGAGCTCGTCGACTATGGTGGTTTGGAAATTCGGAGACGAAATCTATCGATACCGCACGTCATATTGATGGTATCGGTTCCAAAAGTTTTGGACAAAGCCGAGGTGATCAAGGTTGGCTTTGCTGCAGTTGTCGAGATATCCATCATTATAATATATATACCCGTATAATATGTATATATATTTATATTGGAAACTATATATTATACAAGTAGGTACGCCGAAAAGTTACCTTGCGATTTTTCTATTGATATGAAAATGTTTTATTATCCGAAATTCGAGCTAGCGCCAATTCTCTCTTAACTCGCTAGACAGTTTCCGCAGTACGAGATAATAATATGATTATATGATAAATGTGGGTCGACTCGATGGACGCGTTATCGGCGTTGCAATAATAATAAATTATAATCTTTCCTAGCCGAGACCTCGGGCCACATACAACAATGCAATATCGGTCACATCGATTCTCGATACCGACGTACTGGCAGACGTACCGGTATTAATAATAAATACCGTTGAAATCCAGTTTCGGTATAAATCTCCCCTGCGCACAACGGTATAAATGGACTGTTCGTCTACGCCATTTCAAAATAAAGATGACTTTATGTACGTTACATCCCTTGCAAATATTAAGAGAGGACATTAATTAATTGGTCCTCGGGAATTAATAGGTATATAGGACGCGTTTGGTCCCTTTGGTTTTGATATACCTAGCTATCTGAAAACTCCGTATACGGTATTTAATGTAATAATAAACAATTTACATTTAGAATTAAAGTTTAGCTCGCATATACCGGTTGTAGTATACGAACTGAGTCCCAATAAAACCTTTTAGAACGAACCGATGAATCCCGGGTAGTTTTAGGGTACACATACTAATTGAGTCCCGTAGAATTTAAAATATAATACTAATTAAGTCCATATTCAACTTACTTATTGAGTCCCAATAAACTTTAAATAAAAAAAAATTTTGCTATCCAATTTTACTGCAGACATAATATAGGAATAGGACTAGACTGTAATATAGACTGCTTGTCACAAAAATGTCTACAAATATAGTTAAAAATGTTTTTATTTTTTTTTAAATATTAATTTTGTGAAATTTCATTAATGTTATTACTTGCTTATGAATTATTAATATATATAATGATTAAATTGAATTTTTACATTGGTAAAAATGCACGAATTTTGTGGTTAAATCGCATTGTTGATTTTAAACTTCATTCAAAATAGTCCTAGGACTCAATTAGTATATTATTTTTTATTCCGTCCCAGTATGGTATGGAGACTCAATTAGTATGCACCGCGCATACCTGTCTGCGGCCTACCCCACGTCAAATCTTTATTATATTAGTGAATTATTAAAATATTTTATTTTTGTGTTTTAATATTGTGATTTAATAATTATTATTATGAACTCTTAATTATTATTTGTATAATTATATCATAATTGTATTTGTATATGCTTGTCAATTTCATACAAGAAAAAAGATCAGAAAATTAAATTAGAAAAAACCTAACTTTTCCGAGAAATAATGAACTAATATTGAATTGATTTCCAAACTGAATAGTGTTTTCTCACTATTTAAATTTTACTGAAGAAACTGATAAAGAAATAAATATTTACAAAACTCGGAGACCAAAGTCCCATATATATATATATATATATTTCCTATCTTAACATTGACATAGAACCCATTTTTTTTACAAGATAAAACGCCCTAGGTTCGCATACTTTGCAAACTTTGCTCAGATCGTCGGCTGACGGCTTTTGGCGCTCAGTTGTGTATTACGTATATACACACACATTATATCATTATAGATTATATTGTGGTTCTCACGTTTCGTCGGCACCGAACGTTTGTCATGTTACACCCGCGGTAATCACGATGAAGATTCGACGTCGTTATCGCGGTACATGACACGCCGGCACATCATAATAATCTCAACTTAATAAAGAAATAATAATATTATTACTATATAATAATATGACGATAATACCAAAACAAGACACTGCACTCGGTAAAATATTGTGAGCTGCAACTCGGCCGAATTTATCGTATGCGACTTCGTTCGGTAACGATGATGGACAAATATTATCATTAATCTTATCGACGTTTCACCGTGTTCCAGACGACCTGTTATATTATTCCATTTCAATCGCCGAGGCACGATTAACACGCTGTCCTGCGCTTAATACGAAAGCCTCGTCACATCCAGCGAACAACGGTAAAACATTGGATCATATATTGAACAATATGATCTAAGGGTAAGACATCTTCCATCTATAGTACATAAATCCATACTCCTCTGTCAAGGTCACCTATATTAGGCATACCTCCAGTACTCATAAGGTGCAGTTCACAAGTGTCGACGTATATAGGCCTAACCTGTGTATAATATGTTCATGGTCTCTATTCTCGCCACTCATAAAAAAACAGAGTACCTACTATCTATACGCTGATTATTCATCGCATCGGTCAT
This sequence comes from Myzus persicae, assembly GCF_001856785.1. Lineage (NCBI taxonomy): Eukaryota > Metazoa > Arthropoda > Insecta > Hemiptera > Aphididae > Myzus > Myzus persicae. The sequence goes on along the minus strand of NW_019100626.1, from coordinate 477,355 downwards.
CCGATAATTATTAATGTTCTGATTAATAATTATATTCCCAATGAACTTAAACTGAACGAAAATCCATAATAATAACCGTATGATGTCCGTCTTACAAATTGTTACGATCGACACGGTCTATTCTGTAATTATAATAATACCTTGACATTTATATACCTACTAATATTTTATTGTTCTTATATTTTATTTTATAACGATGCCATTTCTCATCTTGGTGATTAACTTTTTATCACAATAATCATTATTATTTGTATTTTTTTTTTTTTTGTCAACTATAAATAAAATTGCTTTTAGCAAAAAGCTGTATAAATATTAATAAAAATAAAATTGTATAGTATTATTATTATTATTATTATTATTGGAAGTGTTCAAGACTGAACATTTAACAACTAATAATATTGCAATGTGATAAAATGTGTCCATGCGTCATTCAAAATTGAAAAAAGACATAATTATTTAGGAAACATTCTTAACGCGATATCCGAGATATATAATATCATATAAGAAGTATTTAGTATAGGTACATATTCTCATTCAAATAATTTTCCAAATAAGATGACGCATTTAATGAGGATGCATACTATAATAATATACAGTATACGGTTTCAATATCGTTCATACATTATACATATATATTATTAACGAAGAGTAATCCTTAATATAAATCAGTTCGCTTAACAATATAAACTTGTACATAATCTTACTGGATCCCGTCTTTGTTGATTGAAAATGTCTGCTTAATAATGAATACAAATTTCCGGCCGGATGCTGCGTAAAGCGGCGTGATTGCGGTTTTATCGATGTGTAGTTTATTCTTTTTTTCAACCCTTTATAGAGCACCAGAGCGGTAAAATTTCCATAAACACACTGTGAAATGAAGGCAATTCAAATGTATACAATATACTCTTCATAATGTTGCTTGAAAATATTTCTTTTTTCATTGTTCATTTCAATACTATATTATTATTCAGCCTTTTACTCGCCGCATTATTTGAGATGACTACTAACAGTCCACTACAGTCTAATAGTATAGTAAAGATTTGACAAGATATCAAATTATTACAATAAATATCTTCCTCCTTTAAAAACAAGAATTTTGTTGATGATAGACAGATATAACTAAAATATTATGATAAAATTACAATCTAAGAAACTTCCAAATAATAATGAAACATAAACTAAATAATAACAAGAAAATTGATATCAAGTGAACGATTATTCTGAATATTATTCAATTAACATATTTTGTGTTCTATAAATGAGCTATCAAAATAAAAATAAATAATTTATCAAAAACAACCAGACAATATTATAGACGGATATTCAAATTTAAACTAGGTAGTCTTACAACATACCGAGTACCTATACAGAGTGAATACCCACTAAACCCAATAGTTATTATAGAGTTCGAATAAGTTCAGCATATATCGGGTCATTCCGTTTACCTAAGTATATAATATAATATACATATACATAAGCCTGAAAATTGTACGTGTAAATGTAAAATATAAAATGAGTATGCAGAGCACAATACTTTCAACTATGTTTTCGTTCTCCTCCCGCTTCCTGACTGCACTTAACCGACGGTCGTAAATTTAAGTAGAAACCGGTGTCCTCCTATAAACATAAACGACAAACTGGACACCGCGTATAATATAGGCATGCGCAGCTGACGTCGACGTAATGTGGCGAAATGGTTATAAATGTATAAATTCAGTCCCCGCGCGTGTCCCGTATAATATTATTGTAATATTATTGTAATAATACGCACACCCAATAATATTATAGAGCAATGCAAATGAGCCGAATAGGACTCGCCGACAAACGTGACTGATCACGTGCCGTGACGGCGCGGCGTCTGCGTCGGCCTCGTCTAAATTAATTTCCAAAAACGGGGTCGCTCCCGATGGAAATCGGTTGATCCGGATCGGATAAGTCTTTAAAACACAAGTATTCCATTATTGGCGGAAAAGGTCTCGAGCGACAAAAACAACGGTTAGGTGTTTCCGGTTTCTGGCGAACGCGCGCGCGACAGCTGTTGCAGATTGAATAATCCTCTGACGTTACGGCAGCGGTGACGACAGCGACGACGACGACGGGTCCCCTCATCCCCGTCAATCCCCCCCCCCCCCCACCCAAGCCACAAAAATATGAAAAAAATAAAACCATACTTGGCCCGACGTGCGGGCGAGAAAAAATATGAAAACAGAAAAACCATATCGCCGTATACGCGCTGTCCCCTCCCTCACATCGCACCCGTCCGAGGCTCCAGCAGCATTATACCCCCGACCCCCATCCACCGCTCGAGTGACTGGTCCCTTCGACCCGAACCGCCGGATGATCGGACGTCTGCAGCCCTGTCATCGGCACGTGATACTCGTGCTCGGCCCTCTTCTCCGACCCTCCCCGTACGTGCGTGTATAATAATAAGTTCTCTCGGCTCGCGCGATTGCACCCCGACAGCTGTAGCGGTCGTCACTGGCGCGGAGAGGTCTTATGCAAAATGCACTTATCCGCTGCCTTTTGATCTACCATGACCGGGCCCGTAGGTGCTGCGGGAATGATAGCGAATGCAAATCAGCACCACAACGAACATAGCCCGAATAATACTTACATGAGTATAGAATAGTACAGCTGTATAGTGTATATACGTATGTATATAGAATGATTCGAAAAACAAAGGCGAGACCCGAAATTCGACTATATAGGTCAATCGGATGTATATTAAAGGTACACGTGGCCGAGTTGCGAACATATAAAGTTATCGTTTAGGAGATATCGCAGCGGCAAAAGTTGGCGGTTAAAAGACTGCCGTCCCACTTTGGTGTTTGTGCATACAATTATTTTGACTTTTATAGGTACATATTTTATATGCATTAAACGTACTTTTGACGTATCTTTGACGTCAACATTTTCAATTTATTGACATTCACTACGTAACACGCAGCAGCAGCAGATCAGTAGTTGAATTTCGACGTAAAATGTGATACACAAAATATTATAATTGTTGTTGGACAAGGTGATCGGAAGACTTAGCGTGGCTGCATGACTTTGACAGACATTATTTTAAAACTCGTAGTCTCTAAAGATTACTGCTGTGGAGTGGGGTTTGGCCGGACATTATTCCTAATATATAGGTACAACACTATACAACGGTATTGAATAATAGTAAACACTAATCCGGCAGAATAACTATACGTTATTTTATTGTTATTCTACAAGAATCCTTTGAAAATAATTTTTATGGAAATTAATTCTTTTCTAACGATCAAACTGCGACTTGGGTGATCCCTATAGCGTGTTATGTATATAATTCGTTTCGTTCTTCTTAATCTATTCTAGCAACAAGAGCTCTTTTATTATTATTGAGTTTTTTAAGGACACATCCATCAAACTCAATACTCGTATAATTATTTTCAACTTTGCGGAATGCGAGAAAACTTAACGATTTGACGACAGACATATTATACTCAAAGATCCAAAGCCAACAGACATTGTTTAAATGATGCAGATGTACGGTTAAAATACGTAATCATCGTTTTGACAATGGGATATTGAAGTGTTTGTTCTGTTACTTGTTTATGTAGTTGAATTTAAAATAATTAATACTTTTACTCGGAATAATCTAAATTAAATTGAAATTATAATATTAATTACATTATTGCTATCAAAATATCTTAATAAAACACATATTTTCTGAATAAACAGACAATAAGAGCATAAGAAAACTTATCAGAGAGATTTTAAATTTAAATACATCAATTCTCATCCGAGTTGAATGTTCTGAAATACATTAGTCATTGCAGATATGATAAAACAACAGTACAATATATGAAATCATGTTTTTACTTTGTTTATTAAACATGATATATATTTGTGTATACTAATATATTCGCTTAAAATACATTACTATTTTAATTTAATAATTAATGTTATTTCAAGAAATTCCAAAATACTCCATTTTATTACCTAAATTATGTTTTCAATCTATTTTCAGTTTTGTTAAAAAAAAAATGTGAGGGAACGTCGTGCACGATTATATTATAACCGTTAGTAGTTCATTTTAACATTTTCAAAACAAAATAAAAGAGTAAAACACAAAAACACAAAGTATAATACTATGTTTCAAAATTATTATAGTAGGTAATAAAACATAATATGTATATGTATTATAGGCTAACGATAATATGACCAAGGATTAAGGACAGTTCACTATAGGAGAGAAAAACATTATAAAACGATGACGATGCTGTAATTATATGCCCTACACGGTGCACTGCAGAGTAATTCAAATAAAATAATATTATATTTTATACACTGCGCGGTGTTGTACACATTTCTTTTATTTTTGTTATAATAAGTGTGAACGGCGGGAACATTAATAATATTAACGATCATAAAGTGTATAATATACGAAAGGAAAAAAAAGTACTTTACAAAAATACCACGAAGGTCATACTATTATATCCGAAACAACATTTTCACCGATCCAATAAAATATAATTTTGTGCTCGTATATACTATTTTTATTATTACCGACATGCATAAATTGAAAAAATAATAAACATGTATAAATATATCGTAGAAAAATGTACGATTATTCGCAATATGCAAAATTTTAAGAAAAAAAAATGGTTTAATTCATATACATTATTATAATATTTTATATGACGCATAAAATACAGGGTGTCTCATCGTGTTTGTCCCCTACTTATTCATCCACCCGCCCCATCCATATAATCTTTTCTACCAATCACTTGACTTGCAAAACTATTCGTATAGAATATTACACCTCGGTGGAAAAAAAAATTGGCCTTTAATAATATTGTTTACATAAATTAGCACTATATAAATCAGCCAGAAAACACGAACGTTTACATATTTTTATTTGTGTTTCGAGTTTTGATAAGCCATCATAAAGCGCAAAATAAATATTATATCTACAACGATATGGTAGCAGTCTCATAACAGATAATAATTTTCAAAAATCACAATTCTTTTATGGACAGGGTCACAGGGACGAACACAGCGATAAAAAAAAAGGAGTGATCAGCTATTTTGAATGGTATAAAATTGTATTCTAGCATTTACTTGCAGCAGCTAGATGCTAGTTATAATTCTAACAATAATATAATATCTTTAATCGTGTTTAAGGGTAATTTTTAAATGTATATGTTATTAATAACATCTTGACGTAAATCGCCCCTTGATTGCAGTGATTATGCTTTCATTACTTTATCACATATTTATAATTGTTGTCGATCTACTCTTCATTAGCTTAAAATACAAAATGTTACAAATTACGCAAAAAAAAAAATTGAAAACACAAGTTTTAAATAAATTACAAAACTTTTTTTTCTCCGTGTTGGTGAGAAATCAATAGACAAAGAGAAAAACCAAAGTGGGGAATATGACACCCCCCTTTGATTACGCCCATGGTGCTGCGTCTGTATTATTATACAATAATTATTATGTGACTTATTGGTACCTAGTGAAAGCGCGAGTGTAACGTCATCGGTGATGTGAAACATGAATATTGGGATTTTCACATTTTTTAACGACGAAGCGGGTTTTGTTTCGATTTCGGGAACCGAAGCGACACGGAATAAAGAACAGCGACGGCGACGGCGGCGACGACGACTACAACGGTCGCTATATTCACATCGATTTATTTCGCTCGTCAGCACGCGGCGCGCCGCACAGAGAGACAAGGATTAATAAATTAAAAATGCTCGACGTCAGCGAAAATATTAGCCCCGCACCGTAATAACATTATAAACGGCAATGACACGCGGTGTCAATACTCGTGTGCCAGCAGTGAAAGTATTACCTACGGTGAAATAATTGCAGTCGGAAAACTCAATTAATACCGGCTTGTAATTAATGGGGTCGCGATCCGAAAACGAAACGCTCGTCGGCGGACGGACGGGAATCTTAATGAGTCGCCGACACGACCGCGGACGGCGACGACAAAACGGCTAAACGTGAAATAGCTAAGACACGTCGTGCCTCGTGTAATGGCTACAAATGTTCACAACGGCCGAAATGTCTTATTGCGCAGTGCACTGATGTATTATGTTGTTTGTTCGTATATTATCACACATAAACACGTCTCGTTTTAACAGTGGTTTTATAAATAAAATGTTTCAAAGTTTCCACGTTTAAAAAAAAATATATATATTAACCAATTTAATGATACGTAATTCACTTGGTTTGTGGTTACACGCTTATCAAGTCTAGTATCTCAATATTATACATATCAGTTATCGGTTAGATAAACAAACTATAAAACTGATATCATTAAGTATTTACGATTAATGACCTTATAGCCTTTAGGTGGGTTGGTACTATTCATCGTTGTTTTTCAATTTTTTTTTTTTTAAGTAATTTGTAATAAACTAATAAACACGAATATGTTTTGAAACTAATAACTTAATAAATATATTATCTAATTAGAACTTTATTTTATTAACGATTTATTTTTTTAATTATTATAGTTCTTAGTTGATATATTATACCATTGAGCCATTATGTTACATACAATATAATATACTTAATGGTTATATTCGTACATATTTATACAAAGATTATTGTGCAATCATTTATCGTATTTATGTTTTCAAATGTATTAATTGGTTAATAACTTAATACGCTTTGTTTAAATTAGTTAAAAATACTTTGAAATAATTGCATGGTGTAAATGTAAGAGCCGTCGGGCGTATACCATACAAATTAATAACAACTATAAAAAGTTTAAAATTTTAAAGTTTGTTGTTTTATTAAGTTACTAACCAAAACTAAACAGTACATTTATGATTAGAGAATGTAGTATTTACCTTCTTTATTTCCATTGTTTTAATTTTTTTTCACTATTTGGTACTAAGAAAGAAATTCTTTTATTTTCTAAAAAAAAAGAGTACCGTTATAAAAAAAAATTACAAGAAACCGGACGAATTCGATACACAGATTATGGAAAGTCTGAAAGTGCCAATAACTGAGCAATCGTCCACGTAGTAGGGGTGGGAAACGGGTTTTGAATTTCGTCGATTTCGTCGGCATGTCCACTAACATCATGAGTTTGACCTATGGTATGATACGCCTAGTCGTATTAGATAAAATATTTAAGAAGGAAAATTGTCTTTTATTGCCGTCGTCTTACGCTCACGATTCGGACGTACATCCTGAAGCATTATGCTCCTAATCCTTATATTTTCGTTAAAAAACCAGCTATACAAGCGAAAAGGAATAAGTATAAATCGATATATTATCTTCAACGATTACTGTTCACGTAGACCCAACACAACTCCGTCGGTCGGAAATGTCCACGAGAGGGTAGAAATTTAATTTAATCCATAAAATGGTGCCGGACTAATAAACAATATACACATATATAGGGCAGAGGTTCCCAACCCATGCGCCGCGGCCCACTTGTGGGCCTCGAGCAGCGTGGTACTGGGTTGTGAACCATATAAATATATATATTTAAAAAAATATTATCATATATTTTTAGTATATTCCCTAATAATATTTCTGGTTATAATAATGTTTACCAATATTAACTACACTCCATAGTGTCAATTAGTGTATAATTAACGCTAAATATAGGAATGTACTGAACGTTAAAAGTTATTTAATTCTAAAACCATCCAGTTTTCATCCCGATATTGACTCTCTCACGAAAGACAAGTAATGTTAAAAATCACATCAAATTGTTTAACTTGTGTTTAAGTTTAATATATGTTTAATTTCATTACAAACAATTGATTTTTTGATTCTTTTTAGTTCCAAGAACTGACGTTTGTTTATACATTTAATATTTATGCATTCGTATTATATAGGTGAGCTATTTGTGGACCTCAAAGATTATTTTTCAAAATTCGTGGTCCTTACAGCTAAAGAGGTTGGGAATCGCTGATATAGGGAATAGTAACGTTGTGTTTAGACATATTATCACACTACAGCTCACCCGATTGGATGAAAGTCGTCGCTTTCGGTTTCCATTAAAAACGTCGCTGAAAGTCCAACGACTATATATTACACAGTATAAATTATTATAATATATATATATATATATAGACGCATCCTGTGTATATAATAGTTATCCGCGTCACAGCAGTGCGACCTCGTCGCCACCTCTTTCACGCGCTTACACACAATATTGTTATTAGGTATATATACCGTATACCAGCTATATCATCATACCTATACACCTAAATCATGCATTTAAATATGTATAATTCAGCGCTGATACACGTGCACGTTCCGAGATCACACCGCGCCCGCGCGTTATTACATTATGACTATTATTATTATTACGCGTGTGTGTACGCTTAACGTGCACGTATATACCTCACTGACGTTCCGACGATTTACGATCTACCTCTGTACAAACACTGTGTTCGCAGTCGGGGTCGTCGGTCAGCTGCAGCGACGTACCAATAATAATAATATGGCATACTGCTGCAGTATACCAATATTATACAACGAGTATACCTGCAGCTATATCGTCGATGTCCATATAACACGGTTATATTATATAATGTATAGTCTTCTATAATATAACATCATATAGCTATGTGTCGGTAACACTTGGTAATAATAATATATAATATTATTGTCCACTCCGGGAGTGGTAAACACTGTACACCTATATTACATAGGCACGTCACAGATGGATCTCAGCCCCGAAGACCGAGTCACATATTATACGTCATAGAACATATACCTATCGGAGGATTTGTATATCATATGATGTGTATATAGATGACGTAAACACAAACGAATGATGTCGTCACGTCTGTCCAAACGTAATATCATACATCGCCGTGTGACGTGCATAATAACATATTAAATAAAACGTGTGTGTACCTATATTATTATTGTACTCTCGTGTCCCGAAATCTGCCGCTGCGGCCGCGGCGGGGAGGTGGTGAAAAATAGTGTAATCAATTTGGGAAAACGCGTAATCCGGCTTCAGCCCGTGCGCTTGCGTTTTAGGGGTGGGGGTGGGGCGGGGTGGCGGCAAGTGAAATCGGCGAGGGGGTGGCGTCGAGGGGACGTGGGCCCTCCGCAGCACGGTCTCGTGCTCGCCGAATTGCATAATAAAATATTTATGCCCCCTGCGCGCGACATGCGTCGTATACGACCGTGTACATTATACATTTGCGTACGAGCCCCGAACGCTGTGTATTATTTCGGTATTAAATCTGCGAATTCAATTTCGCCCGTTTAATAATTCCCATCATATATACAAATATTCGTATAGTACCTACCTATATAACGTTGTTAGCCGTCGTCGCCGTCGTTGAATTAATCAGTTACGAATATTCTTCGGGGACGACGTCGTCCCCGCGCGTGGTTTAATTCGTGCGTACCCGTGTGTGTTGTATGTGTGTATATGCCGGCGAACGATGTAGTAAACAACACTAGAGTAATTCTCGATAAAACGGCGGTAAACGCGGTTACTGTTTTTACGGTAGGTATATGTACATGCCTATTACGCACCCTATATATTGCACCGTGGCTCGTGGCCACAGCTATATAGGGTTAGGAACCGTTATGAGTTTGTGGATTTCTGTTCGTCAGAATAGCAAGTAGTAGATTCTGTGTTGGTATTACCGCCTATTTCAAAGCTTAGGAAAAACATAATAATAACATAGTAACATGTAGTATATGGATGTAAAAATTAAAATATTAAATATAACTGCTTGTTATTGCAGCTATATAGGTCCCTTGATCTACGATCAAAACATAATTTAAATATCTATATTTTTTTTTTTTTTTTACTTTATTGGAAATATACAATCTGTACCTATGAGGCACAATAAGTACATGCGATGAGAGATACATATATATACAATTAACATTAGTACAATACTAACCTAAACATATATATTTACATGAGTACACGGGTTGTGAGAAGCCATCCATCAATGACACTCACTGTGGGAATTTATTGTTTTTTTTTTTTTTTTTTATTGCTATTTTTTCTTTTTACTTTCCTTTGTTTTTTTTTATTTTTTTTTTTTGTTTAAGTTGGATAGGGCGGGATGAGAAGGTCACGACACCAATTGCGTTTTAGACGCCTAGGAGGATTGCCAGGTATGGTCGGGACTGCGAGATCGTGGATTAGTGGATTTCTGTTGGCTGACAGACGGTTATGAAAACGCTTATAATGTGCTTTAGCTTCTTCCTGGACAGATTTCATTTTCAAGTCAGAGTGGATAGTGCTGTTCGAGATGTAAGGTGGTGCATTGAGTAGTTTCCTGAGGGCTAGGTTTTGGAAGGTTTGGATCTTATTAAGGTTAGATTTTTTAGCATTACCCCATAGCTGGATGCCATATGTCCATACAGGCTTTATTAGGGATTTGTAGATAAGTAGTTTTGTATTTAGGTTAGTGTGTGTGTTATTATTAATGAATGTTTTGAGCAAACGAAGACGAGCATTAAGATTTAGGCGCTTAGATTTTATATGATGAGCCCAAGTTAACCTACGATCTAGGATTAGACCGAGGTATTTTACCGTTTGAGAATTGGGTATTTGGGAGCCAAAGATGGAGACAGCAGGGCAAGGTAGAAGTCTAAGAGTGAACGTAGTATGCACAGATTTAGTTTGGTTTATTTTTAACCTCCATTTAGTGTACCAGTCTTCCATGAGACATAGATGATTTTGTAGGTGGCTAGAAGCTGTGGTGGGATCAGGACTTGTGGAGATAATTACCTTATCATCAGCATAGTCAGCGACTTGAGTGTGGGGTGTGATAGGGTGGTCTGAGGCGTATATATTGTAGAGCAAAGGGGAAAGAATGCCCCCTTGGGGGACACCCGCTGAGATTTTGGCTATGGATGAGAGGGTATCCCCGTAAATATCTATATAAAATATAAATCTATACGTGTCTATACTGTTAATGTGCACTTATTTTGCTGGTAGAAATGAAATTTTCAATTTTATTATGCTAATACTAAATACATCTTAAGTATTGTATAATATTATGACTGAATAATATTATGTATATTATATTACATAGGTTACTATACGTACATGAGTGGCCTAAAATCTTGAAAACGTTCATAATTTACCCCATTAATTTAATATCAAGAACCGATCGGAATAAAACGTTTTTTTAAATTGTATGATTATCTAAAACTGAAAATAATCTGTGAGAACCGAAAACCCCTACATCGGTTCTGCAGATGAGGCTTCGGTTTCGTGATTTCCCACTCATACCGGTTATCTCCGATACGGGGTGATTCAAGGGACATTAAAATAAGGCGGCCCGCCGACCCAGTGCCTACGAGGTAAATTTCGGATAAATTATGAATCGAATCCCGATTATATTAGGCACCAAACCAATATTTAAGTGGCTGAAATAAAACCCAAACACGGTACCCACACTATAATATGAATACATTGTGTCCGGCGCCGTCAAATTGGACGATATAATAATCGGTATCAAACGTTCATAAATCGATTAGTGTAAGAAATAATAATAGGTATTGTAAATTATACAAAAATCTCAATTTTTGTTGTACCGGCATCGAATTTAAAACGAGTCGTGTAAAATATACACATATTATATAATATACCTACTCGAGTGCCTATATTGGACGCTCAGCATCCAAATGTCTTCCAGTTCAATAGATTTAAATAATTTTCTAATAATAGCAGCATTCTTTTAATTCAATAACACATAGATATATTAATTCAAATTTGCATTTACTGTCACGTTATTAACATTTATTATTTTCTAGGATTTTCCAACTCGTTTTACAGGTTTTTTTTATGACAGTCATTATTCCCAATTTTTCGTACTTTTTTAGTTATTGAGATTGTTAAATTGAAATACGTCGTAAAATACATTTCTGTCAATGCAAGTGTAATTTTTCGTTCCTTGGTGTTTAAACACAATTTCTCAATTATTTATTTGTTTAATCGCATTGATTACAGACAGTTGTGGTATGTATACAACAATAAATTACCTACAATAGGTAGGTATAACTGCATGTCTGTATAATTAGGTAGGTGTATCTAAATATTTTATGCTGAGATTATTTTGCCGTTCACTGTCGTAATCATTTAGGCCTCTCTGAATAAATTTGTCAGCAGCAAACGAGTAAATCGAGCAGGGTAAATGAAACTGTTTTTAAGTTAATAAGATGGGAAATTGTTCGTGGAGGCTGTGATTTCAGAAAATGTCTTTTGTTGTACAAGCGATTTCGCCAAACCGTTACTAAACAGTAAACAGTACAGCGAGGCGTGAGCATGTAATAAAATATAATATGAACAGCTAGAATACAACATGTGCTTTAATCTCGTCTGTTAAACATCACATTTAAAAAAAAATAAAATTATGTTTCCGCACATTATTGCTGTAACGGTGCAATATTATTATAGTGGGTGTACACAAAATATATTCTCCTCTAACGCACGTACAACACTATATTATAACGTTGTTTAATGTCGGGCCCACTATAGCTATATTTCTACATATATATATATATATATATATATGCAGTTTATTATGCTGACATTTCGGAACAATCACATAATGATACTACGAGACTTGATGAGTGGAATACGAAAATACTACATACTATGTACCTACCAGCTACATATTATTGTAGTGTATGAGATATCATTAAAGTGATGTATATTATAATATATACTATTGTCACAATTACGTGTAATTCTGTAAACATGATGCGCACCGCATGAATATTAATCGGTAACGCGCGTTGTCTGGATTATTATAAATTGTCGTGTCAAGCATTGAATTTGGAATGTAAAAAAAAAGTTTTATTATTATTATTATTATTATTATCGTAACCGTATTAATTAACCATCGTTTAATGTTTTAATCGTATTCGCGGATGTTATTGTACACCAAGATAATAATATGAACGTAATCGTCAAAATCGTAAGGTGAAATATTGTTAAAACAAATTATTGGAGTTCGCTCAACGTTGATAACCTTTACACGTCGATCGATTTCCAAACCCGATATCCCGATCCATTATTTAATGTACCTATCCAATATCTGTCTACAATAATTTATTTTACGTATAACTGAAACACAAATAATATTATTTTTTTACAGTTCAGAACGGACGACGCCGCGGGGACTGCTTTTGCATTGCTTCAGCGTCGCTTTTTTAATAACCTATATAATACAATAGATAAACTAAAAATAAAACAAAAATAAATAAATAATATAAATATACTGATAAATGAAAGAAAAATATGCAAAGCAAGGAGGTACCCATAGTGAATCATTAACGATAATATTATTTTTTCTGCAAAATAATCTTAAAATAATATAAAATGTGATGAATTATAATACATTAATACGTAGGTAATAATATAATACAATATATTATAATATGATTATAATTTATAATGCCTGCAATTACCATTATGGTAAATCTATATAAATACATAATACCTATATGGTTTATATGTGAAAATATATTATGCATTCTATACTTCTATCTCTCCGAGTAAATAATTATCAATTATATCATGATATACTTTCACGATTTAATTGGACGAACAGAAGACATTTTCAACGGTTTTTATTTTATAATTTTATTGTTTCATGGGAAACATTGCCGTATAGTCTGGAGAATACAGAGGCCGCGCCGTCAAGTAAACACACTAATAGAGCATGCAGCCTGTATTATTTCAGTGAATGTGTTTAGACTCCCCCGAGCGGAACTTTCTACAAACGAAAATTATTCCACGTGCAAAATGCAACGGTTGTACGCAGGTAGATAAGGTAGGTAGGTAGGTGGATGGGTATAGCTATAGGTACCTTACACGTTATTTATGTACAGGCGCCAAGCCAATCTGCTGTAGGCTTTACTCCGCTAGACGTTTACGACATATTATTTTCATAAGAAATTCCGTTTTACAGAGCGAAATGGGGGCGAAATTCACCTAACCGGCGCTCGCCGACTCACCATTTCTCTCGTGTTTTTGTGTCGGAGAAAAATGAACCGTCGAAAGCGGTCTCAGCAGCGGTGAATCGATAAGACGTCTGCAGCAGTACCTATATTATAGGTGACGTTGTAAATAATTTTGGGTAATGTCCGTGTTTATTAAAACATAATTTGACATTTTCCGCAACGTATCCGACTATGTAAATAAATAACATTGGTCCGCATGGGTAACTGCCACTTTTCCGACGAAGTGGGGAGGCGGCTATTGTAATATTTTCCTCGGTGCGTGCCATAATGAGAAAATGCCGCTCTTCGTCGAATTTAATAATAATAATAACAATAGCAGTGATAATAAAAACCATTCTTTTGGCCTCCTCCTCTGGGATATAAGCGCTCAAAACATTTTTTGTCTCCGGCGGTCGAAACACGAGACCGGGGAAGTTGCAACGCAGAAAAACGCTGTTGGGACCATATCTAGTCCTATTAAATAAACGGACAGGCACTATCGCGAAATGTTGGTCGGCCGGACTATAAAGGGTGTTCCGTAAGAAGACATTACACTCAATCCATGAAATATTATTGATACCATAAAGTTATCAGTATCACTTAAACCTATTAACTGGAATCGGTGTCCTGTGCTATTATATGATATATAGAATGTCGGGATTGGCGACAATTTTTTATTTCTATTTTTTCAACACTACGATATCTAATCCCATTTTTTCTATTTATTTCAATTCCCAATCACATTACTCCCGGGCTGATTCCTTATAAGCTGGGCTCACGGATTCTTTAGCATTTTATTATATAGATTACTTAACAGCAGAGTAAGCTATGCACATTTGTTTAGAACATCAAGAATTCTAAGTATAGAATTTGATGTTTAAAATATATTTTAGAATTTTTAATCCCATTTTTCTATTTTTGGTGTTATTTTTGTTAATTTAAAATCGTAAATATTTTACGTTATTCATAGTTAAATAAAGCTTAATAAATAAAGAATTTACGTTGAAAAACATAATATTATGATAAATGTAACGATATTTTGCTATAGACAGAAAACGACTTGTGATAACATGAATGATATTTATGGTTTCCCGTGGTTCTCAACCGGTGTGTAGCATATAATAGTATTGTGTTAGTATGTGTGTCGCCAACAAAATTATTTTGAAATATTTTCTATATTATAATTAATATTTATATTTTAATATTAAAAGGAGTCAATATTTTATAATTTTTTGTTTCTGTTTATTTAATTGTTTACGGTTTTTGTTATTTCTTCAAAAATCCATTAATTGATCTAAATTTGTTACCATTTATTTGGACTTAGGGTATCTTCGATAAAAAAACAAAGGTTGAACCACTGATATAAGCCCTTATAATGTTTGTGATGAGTAAAAATTAAAGAATTCGCCACATATATTTCAAGTTTTGGTTGCAGATGTTCTTACGTATAGCACATAACATGTAACTACATTTTAATCGACTTGGTGCGATACTTGTGTAACAACTAACAATTAATACATCCGTTTATTAATCGCAATCATTTCAAAAATCCTCAACCGTTTGACCCCTTAACGTCCGACATTGGATGGTTCAGTTAAATCGGTGTACACCTATTCGATCTTTTCGACCCTGCGAAAACCGTATCGCACCATCACCCCATCGGCCTGGAGCACGCAGATAGATAGGTATACGATCCCGTAAAATATATTGCGAACGCAGCCGAACGACTGCTACGTGATTTCGCGCGTTACAAATTGGCGAGGCGGTGGATAACAAATCGACGACGTAACGCACGGGTTCGACGGAAGCGGTCTTTGGGTGTTGTGGGTGGTCGGGTGGTCGGGAGTTCGGGGTCCGACCTTTGGCGCTTCTATCAATCGTTTCGCCTTACAAATATATATACCTACACAACTGCAACACTGTGTATATATATACGTGTAATATTACACTGCATATACAACCCTCATCGTGGTCCGGCCGAGCTTTTCTTTTCCCATCTTTTTGAGGGCGCAGCTTTACCCCCACGTCGTCCAAATGCCCGCGCGAGAAGAAATCTTTAATTTTAAAAACACCGATGAACTTTTAATAGTCCCGCCACCGCCCGCCCCTATCCGAAAATCTTGGAGTTCCACCCTCCTTTACCCGTCGTCTTTCACGCGACCTCGCAGCGTCGACCACTGTTCATATCGATCCCACGATAAATCGTGACAAACGATTCGCGATGCTGTCGCTTAATGGCCCCTCCTCACTTCACTCGCGACACAATCTCGTTTCTTTTCGACTGCGATCCTGTACCGCAGCAACAGCAGGTAGGTATAAGGTATCTAAATTGTTTTCTCTGTCACTGCGTTGTTTATATATATGTGTAGGTTTAATTTGTTAATGTACGCACAAACGCGCTCAAGCCGAAAACACGTGTGTCGACTCTTGTCGGCGATAACGGATCAGCAGCTGTGTATAATAATTATTATTATTGCACTCAGTCGCATACTTTATGACAATACAATATTTTTGTCCTAGTCCGAAAACCGAACGCATACAATATCTGACACACTAAATCTGCACGAGCACGATAAAAAATATGTATACCCATTATAATATTAAAATAATATTATATACTTCGGTACGTCTAAACGATTTCATATGTGATAAAAACTACTTTGGAATCTGGTTTAAGAACAACCTATAGTGTCATTGATATTACACTCGGACGTGTCTAACAAAAGAACAATATTAACTATTTTGACCGAAACAATAAATCGTAAATTTGTTTCATCCTATATGTGCATAATATTTGCTGTGCCTGTACGTAATATTATAAGGTATGTATATACACAGTTGGCAACGCATTACCCGCTGAAATAACCTATAACTTAACCGTTGTCGTCGGCTGTGGTCCGTGCATATTATTCTAATAGACGATTTAGATTATTTGCGCGATAGGTAGGTACGAATTCTTTCTAGGTTTGATCTCGCCAGTCGGTAAGCACCGCAAACGGTAAAATACAATTCTATGAACAGGATAAACAGTGAAAATGAATCGCTTCGTGCGCGTTTGAAAACCTGTACTCTAAATAACTAACGACGAAAACCATTTTTTCCCTTTATTATAGATGATGTTGCCCGACGTAAGAAACTGTTTTTTTTTTCATATGTATATAATATGCAATGGCGTTCTTATAGCCAAACATCCTCTCTCCGGTGACATTTCATCGTTTCGAGTAACACTATACGGAATATATTAAAATACAGCGCTGCGGAGATCTCATAGATAAGACTATGATTAACCGTCTCATTACTTAGAATAAACATTGATGGGAACTCGAGTAGGTACATACGTCATACGCGTATACATTCCTTCCTTTTACGCGCTTGACTTCGTGTCACAGGTCCACAGAAAATCTTTAAAAAAAAAAAAAAAATAAGACTTTGAAAATCCACAATAATTAATTCAAAATTAAACTCCACAAACTTCAATGCGACACACTGAATATACGTGGAAAAGTGGAGGTTTTAAAAAATACCCGTAATATATTATGTATGATGCTCGTTCGGTCGTTCAAGAGACTAAGACTCGAATTTTTGAGACGTGGCAACGGAAATAAAGTTTTAAATTTGATTTGAGAGTGGGGGGTTGAGTATAGTCCAATATTTTATTCGATTGATAGTTGTTAATCACATATTATAATTTCCTCGACAAATTACATAATATATGAATTATAAATTATTTTAAGCCATTTAGTATTTCCTATAAATTAATGCCGTCGACGGGCTTCGTCAAGTTTTTATAGACGTAATATAATAATATAAACGCTTAGTGCCTTGTCGTACGACACGGATAGTCGAGATGTGGACCAATCACCAACGTCTATATTAACATATATTATAATAATATAATTAACATATTATAACACCGTCGGTAAATCGTACACTATATTATAGTATAATAATTAATGAAGATCTCATTTGTTTGTAATTATTTTAAAAATGGTTAGTTTATCCGGCTCAACCATACAGTAGGTGAACGTTTTTATTTCTCGCCGTAATATTTTTGTGGGTAGGCTTGAGCCCTATTATCCACGGTAGCAGCATCACAGGTGACGGTAATAAATGGCGCACACAATACACACACATACACACTAATGTAAATAGATATACCTATATATATATAACACATATATACATACAAAAGTAACTATATACCACAGCCACTATATGTACATGGTGTCATTTTAACGTAAATGTTTTATGAGTCGGTTGTACACAGGTACGCGAGATGCGATGAGACGGTCCTCGACAATGTTGTAATAACATACTCGTTCCATATAATATCATATACCCGACCGACTTTTCCATTGTAATGTCAGTGATGTTACAATTACAAATATGGGTCCCAGAGATTATATTATTATCATATTATGTAGACAGTTTAATATTTACATTGCGCAATAATTACTGTAATATTATTATCTTTGAGGGCAATAAATTAGGCGAACGCCACTCGTATACACCGTATGCGTAGCGTAATATATAATATTATGTAGGTAAACTACGACGAATGACAACAACAACAACAACAACAACTACAATAATATATGTAGGTACATTATACTTGCATTATTGTCAATTAAAACGAACGTGTTAGCGACTTTACCCTCCCGGACCGATTTCGTTATAATATTAATTAAATCGTACACCGCGCCGCATTGTTTAGGTATTATATTATTATAAACTGCATAATAACGTCATGCCGTCGGCCCTTTCGCACTGCACTTGCACCTCGGCTAGAGTTATAATTTATCGATCCGTGGACCGCATAATCGTATCGAGGTGAGGTATCCATACGGCGTACCTATATTATACGCTTTTTTTATTATAATATCACATGAACACGATTCTAGTGCAGCCGCTGACGGGCGTGTCAAGATGTCTCGAAAACGGCCGTGTATCCACTGCACAATGACATAACGTACGACGTCGCATAATAAGGTGAAAACGTTTTCACGCAAAACTGGCGAGCACTGGTCGTCGGTCGGCCGTATAATATAAATGTACATATTAATATTCATCGCGACGTACATATTATTATAATATATTGTGAGTATAGTGCGCTGCGCCACTTGTGCGACGACAATTCGAGGAGATCTGAAGAATCTGTGCGACGCAGCGTCCCCGATGGCGATAAATAATTAAATGCAATGTGTGTAATGCATAAACGTTGTCACGGCGACAGACAACCTGCTCGCGAAACGGTAATATTTTAATGTCATATATAATGTGGGTAAGTATAGGTGTATATAAATATACACTATATTGCAGTAGTGTAACTTCTAAATTTGGGGGCGATAGCGACCTTTTCGTAACCCCCTCCCCCCCAAATCAAGGCATGTATCCGAAGTATCCAAGAGAAAGGGTTGATCCTGCACTTGATGAAATTATTTTATACATTTTTCAAATACTATGATATGCGTTTTATTAGACATATCTACAACCTACCGATGATGCACAAAGATCAACGAGTAGACAGCATATTACAATATAGTAGATAGTGCATATTATAGTATTTTGAGGTTTCACTCAAGGTTAGGTTAGAACAGAACTCGCATGGATTTAAAATGTGCCACATTTTAATGTTATTTGCTATGTACCTATTGAAAACACGCATAAAGGCTTTCAAGTTCTTGGTAAAAATGTTTAATCTCATTGTGCAACACATGAGCTGCGTTGATAATATATTACTCACACTAATTCAGGATACAACATAATAAATTATTGTAGATAACATGTTCATAAAAATAAAATAAAATTCAAGTTTTTCGAATATGTAAACATTTTTTTTAAATATTAAAAGAAAAATAGTTTGCACCACGGGTGGCCGCACCCTCTGATCCCTCTTGGTTACCCCACCGACTACGTAGGTACCACGATCATCTACGAGTATAGATAGCCATGGCAGGTACCAACTTAACACGCCAAAGTCGTGACTACCCATCGGAAAATTGTGGTACATACCGCACGATACCTGAAGTAACCTGACGCGTTATCGACTCTGAAAGTATAATTTGTGACTAGAAATAAAATCCCAGTCTGTATATTTTAACAACGAGATCTGAAGACGCTGTACGGTTTGAACACAAATTGAACGTAATTTATTGGTAAGATTGTATATTATATATATTAGTTTTTTTCTGTTCTTTTTCGTTTTATCGATTTCTACAACATTTTATTTTTTCGTTATTTATTACTAGCACTGCGAGATTATAATAATTATAATTTATAATATATATATATATATACATGTGTATCATACAAAGACCGCACATAGTTATTTCCCAGACAATTTTTACAGCTCGCTTTTATATTAATATATATCTTTATAATAGCTCCGAGAGAATTATATTGATATATAGTTAAAACCTTTCAATTAACGACCATATCCGATGCCAATATAAAAACGAATTGTTTTATTGGACCAATAGTCAGAAGTATAGTCTGAATAGTCGGTTTGTTATAATAGTATAACATCATATAACCGCATTGAGATATATAGTACCTACCAATGCACTGTACATATTATTACGTTATAGTTTATTACACGTACATCGAATGGTAACCTTAAAAATATTTTGATTCGAAAATGATTGGAATTCAATACACAAAAAAAATGAAAATGTTCACAGTTTCTCGTCGATGTGTAATTTATTTATAAACAATGCGTATCAGTGCTTATGCTAATTGTGTTATTTTAATAAGTAGGGCCGTTACTCGTTAATAGAATAACAAATCTAAATATATACCATACCATGATAACATTCAATTATTTATTTACTTTATGGAAGCATATTAATTATCCTGTCACAATAATCTATTGCCAGGGACAACCCGTTGCGCGTGGGTCCAAACCATTATACACCCTAAAAAAATATTGTTTTTTTACACAGACAAATAATTATTTACATCAAAATATGTACATCGATAGTTGTATAAAATAACGCGATAAGTGGTTATAATTTACTGTATTGAAAAATATAAAAAAAAATAATAATCTCGTTTTACTTTTACTGATACGTCTTCTCGTCCTTCACCTGACGCATAGTTAAAATTCTTTTAGTGCTCCCGATGTCCTCGATTTCCACTGACGTGTAAAAAGTTTTGGACTGTACAAATTGGTGTACAGCCCTCGGTCTACTGAAATAGATCATTATGCTTAAAATTCGTGTTCATGTGTACTAATATTTCAAAAACAAATTATAGTGTAATACAGAAAAGAAAATAATGACTTATTCCCGAGTGACGAACGACTGTCGTCCATCACAGGTGACAAAACGTTTTCGTTGCAGTACATATAATAATATAAAAGCCATCTGCGACATCGACCATAAAACACCCTGTACAACGATCGCGGGTGTGTGGGTGTGTATGTGTGTGTGTTTGTGTGTATGTGTGTGTACTGTATGAGACACACACACACGTGTGCAGAGGGTTGGTTCTATCTTTAATTTTTGTTTACTTTACGGTCAGAAACCAAACGACAACACGGGATTAAATAATGACAAAAACCGTTTTGCCTCGTAAAATAATACTCGTTCTATTTTTATACCTCGTGTTCATCCCCCAACACGATAACGTCTTCTCGACCATAATTAATTGTCAACCCGGCGCAGCTCGTGTATATGTGTGTGTGGGTTTCGGTGGGATGGTTAGGAGGGTGGTGATGGTGGAGGAAGGAACGACGACAGAGCAATTATATATACCAACGACGCGACGACCGTAATATTATTTAATGGGTCTGATGCACTATAATACCACAACAACTATACGTGAAAAAAAATCCCTTCCGACAATATTTTGATGTTTTTTTTCTTTTTCTTCTCCTTCTTTTCGATTACCCCTGATGTGTGTGCGCCGGAAGATTATCACGGGTCTCTTGGATTTCTTCTTTGTCAGTCGACCCTTGTCATTATTTTCCAACCCGAGAATCTGTTTTAAAATACATACAAATACCATTATTGAGCAGTTATTGTTGCTTAGTATAACATCGGATGAGAGATTTCGATAAATTGTATTATACCTATATTGCTTTAATATGTTAATGGGTACATGTTAAATAGTTTATCACTTTTTGAAATAACGCTAAATGCAAACGTTCGTGTAATATTATAAATCTGTGATGTGTAAACGTACATATTATAAATCTCAATGCTGTCAAGAACATGTTATTACTATTGGGATAATCGCCACAGTATTTTTGTTGAGATTTAAACCTATAGTATATTAAGGGTAGACAGGCTTTTTTATTGTCTCGCGCCTCAAACCAAAACCTCTCGTGCCTACACCGATTATATAGATCTTTTAATAATAATAAAAAAAACACCCTATCCAATTCTGATTCTCACTTTATTCCGAAATCGAAACGGTTTAGTAGAATTCTCATAGAATTTGAATTACCGATAATAACAACGTGGTGTCTGAATTGATCTTTCGTTCAAAAATAAAGTATAAGCTATGCTTGCCCTGACATTTTTTCATTATTGTATTTATATTTTTTTTATGTCCGTAAATTTCTCATCAGTTTTTACAACAATATTTTAGTATAATATAAATTAATATAAGTCAATTAGTTAAACTCTGAACTAGTATTTTCAATTAAATACATAAATTTACATTAATTATTTAGTACTTCACGTCGAAAAGCACAGACAAGTTAATATTAAATTAAAATCTCCTTAAAATTTTGATCAGACACTCAGTTCAGATTAAAATTAATTTTGTGTAACTATACCTATGTGTATGGATGTAGAGCAGTACATGGTTGTGTAGTTTACATAATCTTTCAATATTAATAATATTATCCAAGACATTTTTTTTAAGTGATGTAAAATAGAAGTTTTAGTAGTAAGAGTACTCAATATATGTACCTACTTATAAAGTATTATGCATTTATAATATTGTAATAGTTGATAATTCGATATCAAAATTAACTCTAAAAGTCTTCATTCTTAATTATTATTACATAACAGGTAAACGTAACAAATAAGTATACTCTTTATGTTTTATTATTTTAAAAGCTAATTTGTATTTTTTGTAACAATTTATTCGCCATAACTATAACGAATTATTCTTCAATAATGGTTTTCATTTGATGCTTTAAGGCTGAAATAAATGTTTAGCTAGGGATCTATTTTCACGAGGTCTTGTTCAAAATCCATCACAATCCTGCGTAGTATAATATCGTCACGTACAATAGTTATTATTGATATTGCATATTGATTATAGGCACACTCTATACCTACGGCGTTAAACTCGTTTTAATACGTAGAAAAAACGATTCATCAACTTTAATATCAACAACAGATTAAAATATGAAGCAATGCGATGCGACTAATCGATATCAAATTATATAGGTACCGTTGCAGGTGTGCAATTACGATTGAAATACATCACCGGATAACTTAACTGCCTATAACAATAATAATTATTAATTAATGAAATTGATATCTAGGAACAGCCGTAGCCCAAGGTTTTGGGATTAAATTACTGTACAACCAGACACCAGCTGCAAATGGCTGCTGCGCCATTTGGAGCATTTTCAACTACACACGACCCGATATATGTAATATAAATGTATAAGTTAGACATTCTAGTTGAAAATCGTATTGCGCATTGTGTTGGGTGGCTTAACACTGCGGCTGCTGCTGCAGCTATATGGTGGTGCGCATAACGGTTACCATATATAATTGCATTTCTGCTTTCTTTTTTTCCTTTTCGGTTTATCGCGTAAAACTGTCAAGTCTGAGGGCCCATGAAGAGAGTGTAGGTACCTAAAAATATGTTTACGCGTTTGAACGTGCTGTACATAACTGTGCTCGAATATCGTTCGCATTGTTATTTTGAAAACCCTAAAAGCGTGTAACATAAAAGACGACCACCGTTGACACGCTCAACTCACTTTCTCCAAATAATGTCGATTAGTCTTGTCGAAGGCTTTTCACCCTAATTTTCACATACAAACCGTATCGAATACAAGTGTATCTACTCTATTCATTCGACGACCAAAGGACTGTTTTTACGACTTTGACCCCATCGGACCCAGCGGGTCTACCGATAGCCCCACTGACCCAATTACGGAAATTTTTTTTCTTAAAATGTCGTCACGGATTTCAACTTTTGTGTGCCGATCGTCAAGGACGCACGAGCCTCGGTGTTGATATTTATTTTCTCCTATTGTGTGGTATAGGTACCCTAGTGGGGTATCCGACCGACGCGGTCGTTATCGTAGTATAGCGCTTAAGACTTATTAAACAGACACACACAAATGTGTACTCCCCCCAGACAACATGTTAAATGCATTAAGTCGTCAGTTCGGTAAATCGTAGACAATTAATAAAAACCACGGGGTTGGGTTGACAGCAGGGACCACCCCCGTGGACACTCCGGACCGTATCGTTTACTTTATTGTGTACAGGATGGTCGCTCGCCGCAAACACTTCCACTATACATTTTCATTCTTTCTTTCTTTTTTTTCTTTTTACGTTATCCCGGGTCGCAGTGATGGCAACGGATAATGATTTAACTCTTTTCATACGCGCTCACAACAAGCGCACTTAACAGACGAAACCAAAACGAAACGATTTTCCAAGCCATATCGTAAAACCGAGAAATGTCCGATTTATGTATGAATAAATTAGTCTAGAACCACGATAAATTGCATATTATGTCTGTGGTTAATATTGAAGCGATCGTATAATATTATAATATACGACGTAGAAGGAGGGAGTGTGTAAACGATTACATTTATTATATTACAAAGTAGAAAGGAGAAAAAACTGAAAACCATCAGTCCATCCTCGCTGCACGCATATAAATTAAATAATAAATAAAACACTTCAAACATCACGCGTCATTCAAGACATATCGTACACGCGTGATAATATATAATATAATAATTATTGTGGATAATATTAAAATGTTTGGTTTGTGTACCCTTTTTTCGGGTAGACATTAACCTCAACGTCAAATGAAAACAACGATATTTCAGTTTACCTATATATATGTCTATATTTTATTATTATGTATCATAGTGACGGTGGGCGGAAACTGGTAAGGAAAAACGAACGGTCGAAAAATGGACGACCATCCGAAAATATTAACACACCGCTGCGTTTACAATATTGTGGCGGACAACTGCTATAACGTGTATTATATTATCCAACATATTATGTTACGATCACCCTGTAAACGTCGTACCGACCCACCATATGCGATGAATAAACGACAGTGCAGTGTATACTATGCAAGGCGTATAATATATATTGCCTATATACACATTGCGGTAAATACTCGGAGTGCATAGAGAATCATTTTTATACCGATTAAGCTAGGGCGGACTCTCGCGTGTGTGTAAATGCGTTTCGATCAATTAAAACAAATGGACAAAACTAATTCCAAAACGTCCGGTACAAATGACTGCTCCGCGGCGGGTCGACAAACCCAAATCGCCTCACACGCACACCGCTGCGGGTTTCCAGCCAGAAGAAAGTGCGTGCTATTGCGGACATAATAATATTCAGGTAGGCGCTTACATTGGAATGATTGGAAGTCAGCGAATTATTTTCCTTGTTCTGGTTTGTATATTCCCTTATAGGGGGTGGGGGAGAGAAATCCGACCCCTATAAATGCCAAATACATATACACCGCGAAGGGGGTACGAAGGGAGTGCACTTGCACAATAAATTGTTAAATTAATTAATTAATAAAGATAATAATTTATTTTACTTAGATGATGGTAAACGAGTTCTAGGCTTCTCGCCACATAAAATCTTATTAGCTAGCTAGATTTTTGTCCAAATTTCTCAATTACATTCTCAATAAATTTGGTACATATCCCATTTTAGTATCTTTCTATGAACACTCATGGCTCATCATATACAATCTGGCCAACCGATCACCTCTACATAATGGTTCAAATCAGTATTCTTGACTCAATATTCAGCGTGCTAAATCAACGTTCAATACTACAGGTTGCTGTTAGAAGAGTTACACTGATATCGATTAATTGCTTCAGCCGCTGCTGGATAAAAATATTTTAACTGTTCGGTGAAATCTAAGTGCTTAGAAATCTAATTGTTTTCCCAAATTATTTAGATACTACGGTGCGGTTTCGGCTAGGTTAGGCCTCAGTATCTAGATACAACATTTGGTGGTACAACGCATCCCTATTTTATCATTATATTTCGAATAAAGAAATAAGTGTGCACTATGTAACATCGTCCTGGAGACACACACACACATCATTTACAATATTAGTAATGAATAATCATCATTGAGAAAACCATTTGAACCGACGGAAAGTTTTGCTCGTCGTCAAAATTATTATAAAACTACTTTCGCAGACAGACGCTTAACGAAGTCTGTGCAATATATAAAATGACGACCGTATACGAAGGCGATGTCGTTTTCTGTGTCAATAAATAATAATGTTGATAACTCTAAAACCATTAAAAGTTTATACTCGACAAATCGTTTTTTTTTATATGTATAAAGTAAAATATTTACAAGCTCTTCTACAGAAAGTGTAATCACACAAACTTGTTCAGTTGACCGTATACATAAATATATAAACGTAGGTATCTATATTATATTGACAGTCATTTTTATGACTTATCATCTGAAACAGTGTCTCTATATGCCCACTATGCATGTGTTCGATGTCTACTGTTATTAAATCGAAGTATACAAACATTTTAAAATACAATTTTTTGTACAACATTCCAATCCTTATTTAGTTCGCACATTGTTATGACATAATGGATCCGTTTTTACGATGTGGTTCATATTTAGTCAATATTAAACGTGTATAGACGATAAACCCAAAAAATGTCTTCTTCAATCTCAATCTGTATTATTTGCTCTACCTTTTTGAGGTTTTTCTTTTTCCATCGCTTATGATTGAAAACCTGACAAGCGAAAACTTGTAAAAATTGAAATAATTTCAGTCACGTACTAACGAAAATCGAGGGAAATAAAACAAACATTGTTTCTAAATTTAATATGTATACACCATTAAAATCAGAATTTTATTTACTTAAATCTTTAGAATTATTGATTTAACAACAACGCAATTTGCACTATTCGCTAAGAATGAATTAACTGGTACATAATTTTATTTTAAATCACGTTACGTCACGTCGAGTTAAAATAAATGTCAGCAAGAAACACAATGAGATTTCCAAGGAACATGTATACATAATTGACACTCAGTATTCGAAACATAATAATTGAGTAAATACTCGAACTTAGCCTGAGCACTCAGTCAAAACTGTTCGTTTTTATGTGCTGTTGATATAAATGAGATTATAATATAAAGGATAGTTCTATGTAAGGTACGATGTGCAATCGAACTGACTTAGGGCATCTAGCTGCAGTATACCGGTATCGTATATTTTTTTAAAAATAATTTTCCCGTTCAATCTTTTAGTGAATAAAGTAAATAATAATAATAATAATAAAAAACAAAATTCCTTTATTTTGAAAAATCTTTTGATAATCGATTCTATAGGTCTGTGTTAAAATTATTAGTTGACAGATCCTCATATAACGAGTTGTTAGTTGTTTCTTTTTAATACTGAAATCAGCTAATAAGCTAATACATAAATAATTAATATATTTTTTTTGTAACTCAAAAAATAATACAACTTTATTCATTTATAAAGCTTATTACACGATAATCATTTTAAAATATTACATTATTATGTAAATTTTAAATAATTTTCATTGCTACTAACTTAAAATGATGTCAGCGACCGAAGAATATATTGGTCATTTAAGATTTTTGCTGTAAAATGTTATCTTAATTTTTTACGAAAGAAAAAATAGGACACTTAGTATTTTGGCCACAAAATAATTTGATATTTAATATTTATGAATGTTTATTACATATCTTAGCAATTTAATTTATGTGTATAATTTACTAAACAAGCTATTATTCGTGTTTTGAATAAAATTATTACCACCAATTCACTAATCCCGAATGTTTCTTATAGCGTAAAAAAAAATGATTCCTAGTTTATGAAACTGCTATTTAATTGATGACATTTTTTTGACATTGTGTTGTTAAATATCAAATATACATGCTAACGTTACAGTATAATGTATAGGTACACTTTATTCGCCTTAAATTCAAACTTAAATATGAGGTTATTAAAATATAATATAACAGATTATGACGTATACCTACTCACCGTGTATATAATAATACACAATACATATTATACACATTAATTAAGTGTAGTTAATTATTAGTTGAAATTCTCGTTATTTATAAGTAATGCCTATACGTGTATAGATGTGAACGGGGAAAAAAATAATAGAGATGTAGATATAAACATAGCGAACACGTATTATAAAGTCAACTAATGTCACGACCAAGGGGCGGTAATAGTATACCTAAATATCGCTCAGATATTGTATACTTGACCTGGATAATTTGCATATTCGTAGTGTGATATTGTGTGCTTTAAAGATATCGAGTAAAAATATTTGTGCGAAAATGTAATTCTCTCTGGAACGTGAATACTAATTAACGTTTTTTGACAAATGGTTGTGTGAAACTATATATAAGGTTGAACTTTATCGTTTAACTTTCAAACTCTGGTTGGGTGTGAAGTTAACTTAAACGAATAATGGTTAGTAAAAAAAGGTAGATTTTCTCATAAAAAAATATTATTAAGAAAGTTACTTGATGGTTAATAAACATTTTTTTTTCAACGAACTAACGGAAGGTATAATCAATACTTCTAGGCCGATTGTTTCTTTTTTTGTTATTGTATGTATATAGACGTTTTTCTCGTGACGTAGGTTAATATTCGCACAAAAAAAAATACTGCACATTATCGATACAAACAACAATAACACACAAACTATATCATAGTATTAAATTGTATTTATGTATGCGTATTTATACGTTCCTACAAATTATGATGTGTAATTTGGGGGACGAATGCCTTTTTTGTTATTGCTTATTTCCATAGGTTTTATGTTCTAAGAAAATGTAGAATCAATCAATTAGTTTTAAAATAAAAAACAAATATATTTATACCTCTATTATAATTTATATTGTTCACCAGACACCGTGTTTTTTTTTTGTTATTGTTGTTGTTCGTTGTTATTATGAATGACCTTTTTTTCGACGAGAATACGATAATAATTTATATAATTTACACCGACTGGGTTTGACCAGAGGCAACAATTCTATAGACGAGTTGAATGCAAGCAGCGCCCATTTGATGTAACATGTTTTAATATATAAGTACGGATTTAGCAAAAAAATATATATATGATTTGGGTATTATAAAGATCCCAAGGTTTACACATAATGATTCACCAAGCATCCCCGTCTCCAGTGTTCCCTTAAATAATGTATTTATTTCAACTCTGACTTTTTTAAATCTCAATTTAAAGATCATAATATTTTCGAATACTCAAATTTGTATACAATTTTAAGTGTGCTCAGTGACTATACAAAATTATTTATTTCAAATGAGAACCACAATTATTTACAACAAATTATTACCCAGATGATTTTTTTTAAATGTTGATCGGTCTTAAACAAGATTTAAACGATGTTTATTTTAATCGAATGTATTTTGAGTCATTATACATTTGATCACTTAAAATATGTACTTTATATTACAATATGCGATGTGCTAGATTTTAAATTACATATCTCAACTTTTGAATATTAAGGCTTGTACTATGACCCTTTATGTAAGAAGTATGAAAGCAATT
Source organism: Myzus persicae (assembly GCF_001856785.1). Classification (NCBI taxonomy): domain Eukaryota; kingdom Metazoa; phylum Arthropoda; class Insecta; order Hemiptera; family Aphididae; genus Myzus; species Myzus persicae. The sequence continues at coordinate 447,625 of NW_019100626.1, read as the reverse complement.
ATTACTTTATATTGTTTGACCCCGGCTAAAATTCAAAAATGTATTTTATTATTAAAATTTTTTTTCATTTTTATGGTGGAATACAATAATTATCCAATCTCCCGGACTGATTTTTAACCAGAATCCATCATTGGATACGCTAAGTGTCTGCCTAATATTGGTAATAACTAATACACACGTGTTGTTACTGCCGGTTTTGCCAGGCTAACGATAAGGGCAAAATGACAAAACCATTCGGATTTCTGATCGGTTTTTCAAAACAATATCAGTAGTTGTTATAATATTAACATATAAAAAAATAAGAATATATTCTGCCCCGGACACGACACAACTCCACAAGGCTGCAGCGGGTCCGAATGTGTCGTCGAACGACTAAGCAAAACAAAAAATTCGTTCAAAGTTCCAACAAAAGTGTTAAGTATTTTTTCTCTTAAAAAAATCATCGGGACGGTCGCATCAAAAAATGTTTGTGTGCGTGCGCGTATTATAATAAATATATTTTTGAACGTAAACAAACGGTTGCAACGTCAGCGAGTGTCTCGCGTGTACGTACTGTTGCAGTGGGTCGGTGTCTCACACATTTTCAATAACAATATATTATATTATCGCGGGTACTCGCCGGGGAGGGTGGGGATTTTTGTCGCCATGATGATAAAAACATTATTACATCATACCTACGTTGTGTTAGGCCGAGTGAAAAATGACCTAACGTACTTCGGACAACGACGACGATGAAAATATCCGTTTTTCGTTCGTATACAGTTATATATCTGCTACTATATATAATACGGTTGCGACTTGCGACTGTAATATTCACCACCACACGCGTTTTGGTACAACGTAGCCATCAAACTACACAAATGAGTTTAAACAGTACTCCTCCATCTTTCATTTTCCATCTTTACCGAAATAAGAAATTATTTATGTAAATAAGTTATTATAATAATATTATATAAATAATAGAACATTTTTTTTTAAATCACAAGTATATAAAATATCAATATTAGAACTGTCATAAATACTTAAATACAAGAATGCAAATCAAATAATTAGGATATTTGGTTGAAATAATAGGTACATGTGATTCCACTTCAAAAAAATGTGTGGAGGAAAATGGAGTGTACGCCTTTACACATATTTATATATTTTTTTTATGAAAATGAACAGTGGACGAAATGAGTATCTCATTTTTTGAGGAAAACGGTTCCACTATGACACTATAATATTATGTAGGTATGTTATATATTATGGTACTGTAATATGTTATGGTAATATTACGGATTGGTCCTCTCTGCGTCAGGCGTGTGAGTTTATTTTTATTTTATTATTTTTTTTTAATATAATATACCTATTCCTACTCCGAAACCATTTCCCGAGCGCATAATATAATATCGTGAGTGAGTGTGTGTGTGTGTGTGTGTGTGTTTTTGTATGTGACGATAAGTCGAAGAAAGATATTATTATTATTATTATTATTATTATTATTGTTGTTGTAGGTATATAATAATATGTGTGTGTGTATATCTTAGAAACGCGTATATACGCGTGTAATAAATCGTTTCGAAACGCACACAAGACCGACGGTTATACGATGTATGTATGTATATAATATTATATGTGTATACATTATATAATAATATAATAATACGCGAGAGCATATATCATATATTATATGTATGTATGTAAATATGCGGAATCGGTGGCACCTCCTCTCTCTCGTACACCGCGTGATCGTCCTACGCGCGATAAATCAATTTCGGTTTTTATTTTATACTTGTCCGACTATCTTTATGTTTTATTATTATTCTTTTGCGCTGCCGTCGTCACCGCGTCCGACAATTAAAACTCGCATTTAAATGCGTACAATATAATATATATACATAGTCATTTTATATAGGTTTAGCCGTACACGTCGTCGTGCGTACACATAATATAATAATAATAATAATAATAATAATAATAATAATAATAATAATAGTAATGTAACAACCGTGTTGTGGCGCACACGGCACACTGCAGGTGTATTATCCGATTGTGGCGTAGGTACATTGCAATATTATAATATAATGTGTAAGATATATACCAATGTGTACGCACATAATATATACCTATAGGTAATATGATAATAATAATATAAAATAATGCGCCGCCACCGTCGTCGACGCCGAGCGGTGAAAGGACGAAGGTTATCCGCGCCTGCAGCCGAACGCACGACTATCGATGATATTATACTTAATCGGTACCTAGCCGCGTGATAGCACCTGACGAGCATACAAGAGGTACCTAGAGTATGAATTATGTGGTGATACTATATACCTGGTATATGGGTACCGCCGCAACTATATAGGTGTATAATTACGCTATTATATATAGCCATATAGGTACCTGGTACGTTACACAATCGCGGCCGTTATTATATACCGGGGATGAATTCATGACATAATGCATAGTTGTATCGTTTATCTAACACTTTTACAGATGTGAGATCTTAAATCGTGGGTTTCCATCCAATGGCCATAGACACAACGTCTATCGTATATAGAGTAGAGCTGTAAATCACACTGAGGACCAAAATACGAGGTTCTTAAACAGCGTCGGCCTGGCACAACCACGGATCAGTTTTTCTAAGCGGTCTCAAAAAATGTACATGATATTTTGTTGAAACAATATTTTTCTTTACCCTGGACCCCAAGAACTCTCAAGACTGCCCTAGGCCTTTCAAAGAAAAATGTGCCTAAACATTAGGTACGGTTGAATATATCGATGTATACTTTACGGGGTCCCTGCACCCTATATATATCAAGAACAAGCCAAGCAAATAAAAAAATGTATGAGACCCATTGTCAAATATTAAATTTATGTGAGTAACTACATTATCTGTGTTCTCTAGGAGCCTTTTTGTATATTTTTTAATTTTAAAGTGACTACCTTGTTATGGTTATTAGTGAATGTTTTTAAAATTATTAAAACTATTTTTTATTCTTACAAACTTGAAAAATTTGGTTTTAAGTAAAAATATTGAAAATAATCCTGTAAGTGAACAGTGATAATAGTGTTATTTTTAAATTTTATAATAGGTCGATTATAGTTCTAATATTAAAATTAACGAAACTAAACTTGAACTCCTAAGCGTAAATGGTCTACCCATATGATTTGAAAAAAATACGAGTGCGTCTATCAATTTAATATTAATATAGATGCAATTACTATTATTTTTTTAAATTATGTATTTTCTCTAGAAATTATAGATGTACACTCTAAACACTGAATGTTATTCAAGCAGTGAGGCACATACTAAGTAAGGTGTTTAATGCTCCAGGGCAATATAATTAAATTATAATTTATAATGTCCACAATATTCTGATGGTATATTCTTGTTGAATATTTGAAAATGGCCACTAAGGAATGGTATAGTATTACTCTATGAATATATAGTTAGGAGAATAATAATTGTTTTCTATTTTATGACCTCCTACGAAAATAAATCCTAGTTGCACTACATTGTCTTGTTGGAACCCAATTTTTGTGTCTTTAACTTTGAAATTTCGAATGTCACGTTCATGGCTAGCATTACATTTATGTTGGAATGTATATAAAAACTGTCCAACAATGTCCAACAATTCTATAGGTATTCAAACGTCGTTGAATGTTTTTCGCTGTAAGGTTCTAACATATGCATAGTTGTAACGATAGCTGTGAAGTTGGTTTTGCAAATTTCAAAGGTTAATAAAACGTTTTTTTATCGCTCGATCGAGACAAATTGAATATTAGTTTAAAAACAAACTAATAAAATCACTTCGTTTTTGTAATTACTAGTGATTAGTGGAACGCACATTTTAGATTTCGCAAAAACTGCCAAAGGCGATTATAATAAGCATCGAATCCCCGTCGAGATCTAACGCCGCTTTGTCAGACAATATATAGTTACTTACCACTTAAGCCACTACAGCACATGTCGGTTCATATATTATAATATTATGTTATTCGGCCGTACCGGAGGATAGAATATATTTTATTGGATCGAAGGGCGAGGGTTATCGTGAGAAATGCGTAGCTCGGGGGAGTCTAAATAATTGTTTTTCTCTTCTTCGAATAAACCAAAATTAAACACGTTTGCAATAATTGTGTTTTCGACTTGAACGAGTAATAAATGTCGTCAAATGATTAAGTGTAAGTGTATCGGAATAGTTGATTAAAAGTCTGACGATAATCATAATATCGTGTGATTACTGCACTGCAATATTAATATAAGGTAGTTGGCATATACATATATATCATACATGTACGCTGCACCATATGACCAACAGCAACTATCGAGCGTACCAATAATTGAATTGCCCCTCTAATAATATTTTATAAGCATGTTTGATGTATATTATTATTTATTATTTATTCCCCTATCCTCGCAATATGTATATAATATACTGCACCACATTACCACAATACCACCGCTCTGTTCTATCAAATGCAATTTGTAAACGTTTATATTTTCAATTAACAAGGATGAGTATCGTTGAACGACGCTCACCGGAAAGTGTCATTACACGACCGATTTTATACTAACTAGTTTTGGACGTACACAAAATACACTTATTATTATAATACGGTACTCTTTACTATTTTCATTTTCATATTTTTGGTAAAAAGTCCACCACCCTTATGTGTATTTTCCGGTTTACCCAGTGCATAAAATCGTTATAGTATAATCGATGCACTGTTGAAAACTGGCCATTACCCAACGTTTGCTTATAGTATTATATTAGGTTTTTGATTAGTATATGTATCTGGTTTATGACTACTTTATGTTATACAGATACTGATTAAAGTTTAATCATATTTCCAGTTATATTTCATGTGTTTGCTATCTCTATTGTTTGCATTGAAATAATTATACAAGCAGTATCGAAATTCATATATTTTAGAACAAAACCCAAATCGAGTTTATTTCTTTTTCTCCGTTCTTCGTGGCACAATATGCGTAAACTGAATTTCCATTTAAATATACTTAAACCGACAATGTCATAGGTAATATAAACTATGTTCAGTATAATATTTCACTTGAGTACTTGACCCGTTTCGTCGCGACGTGCTATCATTATACATTTTGTAAACATTATACATCCTAATCACAAAACATCTGTACGGTTTAAGAGGGTGTTGCACCACTATTTACAGTCTGTTGTCTATTGTACGCATACGAAATAGGCGTAGTATAAAGTACGGCGCGTACCTTATACTCACTTTCGTACCACAAACTACTATAATAGAATATACTTTCCATTTGGATTTAGACAACAAAAAAAATAACGAGCACAACAATACAACCACGATACTAAATAAAGCTCAATACGCCAAGGCAAGAATAGTTATTAATTCATTATTTTAAATAACGACATGTATAATACGGACAAATAGAACGATATATTCTACGCTGTATGTATTACAATATGGACAAATTGTTTCGTCTACACGACTATCGATCCAGATATCTGAAGGATATTTCTTAGAAACGCGGACCCGAGTTTTGTAACGTTACGCTTTATTGTTGTATATATAGGATAGACAATATAAAAATGACAGTCGACGTGGGTGTGTGTGTAGCCCTTTCAAAAACGGTTACCAGTAATCAAACTTATATACGTATAATGCATGTGGTGCGCATAATATAACATAGTGTGCGATATATAATATATTATTATCATATTATATCCTTCAGCTACAGTCATCACTCATCGCCGTAATAAACTTCAGACCGACGGTGTCTCAATACGATTGAAATAATAATTCGGATCCAATATTTTCGCTATCGTCTCGATACGATACAATATTCATGTGATGTATTTGCACTGTTGCAACCATGTATGCGATTTAGAGTGAGGACCTGTGTGTGACGTCAAAAATCTCTCTTTCATATACACACATAACCCTATATGTATAATGTATATATATATATACACGTGCACAATATTGTATGCACACGTGTAGACACTTATCGTGGGTATCCGACACTCCAACCGACTGTCGTTTTGAAATATTCGTAAGTATAATAATAATGATAATATAATAGTGCGTTATTATAATTTATAATGTGCGTATAATATTATACATGATATTTTATGGCGTAGGTATATAGCACGCGGATAAATGGCTCACAGCTTTAGGCAAACTCCGGTGCAGCCGTCGAAAGTCGGAGGACACTATAAGATATTATATATATTATTATATTACGCATATATCTGCAGCGTAGTCTCGCTTAAATGCGCTCGGCGACAAGTGCGAAACTTGTTATTTTCCGAGTACAACAATTATACGGTAATATACGTATTTCATCGACCCGATAAGGAACAATTGACGATGGTCGTCGAGAAAATAACGGTCAAACCTCGTGTATCCATAAAATATATTGTGTAACCTACATAATATTATGTATATAAATATAAAGTTTATAATAGTTACAGGCATTACATTACATTGTGTGCATTATAATTCATACGAGTACAATATTGAAAGTGTATGTGTACGTATATAGCTGTATATAAAGTGTATTCTGCAGAGTACATTATATGACGTCCGAGGAATAAATTTCGCGCACGAACGGTACATATAGTACGTATACAACGGTTATCCCTATGTATACAGGGAAATGATTCGACATGATGATGATGTCATGAATTTTTTACTCGAGTTTAGTATAATATATACATTGGGTACACAATATGGGAGAGTTGCAGACATATACGGAATAGTTGCTGCAGGCGTTTGGTGATGTACCTGCGTTCGTCCAGCAGTTGTTGCAAAAGTGAAATTTGCAAAAAGTTTGTTTTCTCGCACCGGTGGCGTCGGAGAAACGCTCCCCCCCCCCCCCGCACACAAAGAAAGGGGAAAAGATCTTCAGATTAAACCGTCACGGGTATACAAATTTCGGAAACGGTCGTTCAAATTCAAGAGGATTTCGTGCTATGATATTTGAATGGAAAATGTTGCAAATTTGAAATATACACGGAGCTGGATAAACGTTCGTCGTTATTGCCGCCAATGTGCGTAAAAATCGCATTCTACTCGTCAGAATAATATTCCACCACCAGCCGCGCGTCTGTATTATAACACTGAGGTATAATATAATGTTGTACCTATCGCCGTTAATGCGTGTGTTCATAATGCCGAAAATATTCCATTTCGAAAAAATTTCGCATATCGGTGGGTATGTTGTTTGACATTACTTATACCTACCTACCGTGGGGTTTTCCGGAAAAAAGAAATTCGTTCGATCGCGTACGATAATAATAATATTCCTCTTCACAGTCTTCACAGTCACTCCGCATGCACACGCGCCCACCCGTGCTGCATCGGTGTATTGTGTTTATATTAGTATATATAGGTACCTACGTATATTATTTGGTATATATTTATTTCCGGGGTCGCAGATTTCTTTTCGTTTCGCCGGAGACGATTTTGGCAACGCGCGTATGGTAATAGTCGCACGCTTTGTGTGTGTTCATGATATAACTCATATACATATCTACTCAGCTCTATCGATTTTTTTTTTCACTCGCTCGTTGCAAACGAGTGTGGAATTTTGATTCTCGCCCGATATTTTCATGCACACACGCTCCCGAGATGAAGTTTTGTATGAAGATAACAATAATAATATACTTAGGTGCAAGGAGATGAAAAATATATTATGTACCTATACATTCGTCTAGATAGGTACTCGACGAGTATTTTACATATTATATGACTTATAAGATATTATTATTGAACACGAACGTCGTTTTACTTTGATATTTCTATTCGACCGTCGGCCAAATCAAATTTGAACCACTTTTACTTCATCCCTTATGCAACACGTCATAATGCAATGCTTGGTCATGCGTTGCATGCGTTGTATGCGTTATTACTATATATTTTTATGCACATGTGGTGTTTCACGCGATTTAAGCGTTTCCGTATGATTTTGGTTCACAACTGTCTGTCTGTCGTATATGAATTTATACGAATTTATCACAACTACTCGTTTAGAAACTTAAACGAGTCGGCGTGACCCGTACGATTGTGATCTGTTGTCATTTTGTTCATCGAACCGTGCGCGGAAGTATTTATCATTGGATTTAACTTTTTATTAGTTTAAATAATAACTAAAATTAATTGCGCAAAGTCTACCGAGCCGTTAACTCGCACATTTAAAGGAGGTGTATTCAAAAATATAATACTGAAAAAATATACCTATATATAGTTGATTAATGGTCAATGGCGATCGGATTCATCAATCGATGAGGCACATATTATTTCTTTAAGATGGTTGCTAATTGCTTTGATTATGATCTTTAAGCGTGCCTATTATAATAGTTAATGTAATATAATGCATTATTCATACTTAGCTAAAATCCAAATTACTAGCACATTAAACTTTATTGAATTAACGTTCGGTTAAAATTTCTGTTTAAAAAAAACCTCCCGATTATATTTGCGTTTACGTGTACGTGAACATTCGTAGAAATCGATACGATCGGATAATGCTCGACAGACACTTGTAAACTCGTAAAGCATACATTAGGTAGTTGTTATGTTAAATATTCAGGTTTTGTATATTACGACCAGTTTATCATATAATACATTACGGTAACAAAATATATTATTATTTTATGTTTTGTTATATTTTATCAAGAATATTAAATATCATAAACGCTGTAAGCAATTTAATATTTACGTTTTTATTATTATTATTTTACGATGGTATAACTAAGCTGCGCTGATGATTTTTTTCCGCCAAAATCAATTTAATACCAATAAAATTAAAATATATGCTAAAAACACCCATGAAGAACGTCACATAAAACGATCAATACGATATCATTATAATATTATATGTATTCCGTAGTTACAGGTTTGATACTTTGATCCCGGATCACGAGATTAAAACTATATACCTATGGAAAAAAAATGACAAATTATTTAACTCGATATTTATAACTTTCGCTAACCCTTTTTTTTTTAATTTCAAACAATCAACTATTGTATCTCGTGTTTATCAACGCATTAAATAATATATGCACTCCAAATTTATACTTACTGAAATAATCCTCGGTTCGATGTAATGCCATGTGTTACGATGATACAACGCGGAAAATCCAAATTTACGGTATGAGTTCATACATACTAAATAACATTACGTTTATTTCAAATATTATAATAACCAGAATAAATAATTTTGAGAGGATTTATAATATCATTTCATTTCATAAAATAATTTTCGTCTATCTTAGAAAAAAAACACACAGCAGGCCTACAGGTACCTCATTGAGTTACCAAGTTTATTCAATTATATGGTTTGAAAAATGTTTTTTTCTCATAATTATACCATTTTGCAAAGTATATTTGCATAATTATTATTTATTATTTATGCACTGTGCGTAACCGTTTCAACACACAGGGTTTCGTTGAAAATATTTTTCACAGCATTTGTATAGTAGGGCAATATCGATCCACCAAACAATTTCTTGTGTCAAATCTAACGGGGACATGTAACAACGTGTGTCGACATGTCGGTTTTGGAACAATAATAATATAGTACTTATATCTTATATCAATAATTATTCGGAATGCTCCGGGTTGGTTTTGACCGCTGACGTAAAATTTTGTAAATTTTTACTTTTCGTTTCCCGATTCCGCGTACGGGTGAATATTTCAAAAAGTAAATTGCAATACCTCCAGCGATTTACATAGAAATTAGTTAGGTTCACTAGGTTCACGACATAGCGAGTAAAATATACCACGACAACTATAGCAGTGACGGTATAATAATAATAATAATAATAATAATACGCAATATAACATTAAAGCATATATATATATATACGTAGGCGTCGGAAAGCGCAAATACGAAGTCGGCCGACGGTTTGGACGTGCGGGGAGAATTAAACGGACGATTGCGTTTATGTCTTTAAAGACCGGCCGGCGGCATTAACTGCAAAAATTTTACGACCCGATCGCGCAGTGTATAGCCGGAAGTCCGTTGGTGGCAATTAAGCGCACATATATATATATATATATATATATACAAATAAGCTGCAGTATACAGTCGGTTTGTGACTTCGCTCGGCCAAGGAAATACCCGTTCGCGTGTATATGGGTATATATATATATATATATATGTATATGCCGAGTGGTTCTTCTCTGTATTAACCTTAATAGGCCATTCAGTCGGAGATAAGCCGCCGCCGCCGCCGGTGTTTCGACGAAGAAATCCATTTCTCCCTCGAGGGCAGGTATGCTGGTAAGGGATGAGGGGGTCGGCCCTTCTCGGTCCAAACGATGACGGGGTCGATCTAGATAGAAGCCGAAAACTTTTGTAGGTTCGTCGTATATACGTATATATAAATATATATTATACTTATATATACGTATGCAATAATTATATACAACCCACCCAAGCTCTCAGAGAAGAGATGCGTCATAAATCGTCGTCCCTGCTCGGTCTGCGCCACCGTATCGACTAGCGTGTACCTATATATACTGTGAACATTTCAAAGTTTCATAGACATACTGTATGCACGGTGTACATACGCTGCCCGGATGCACATGCAGTCACATAGTGTAACTGAATAGTCAGCAGTGGGTATGCCTCCAGTGCGAGTAGGTTTCATCGTACGTTCGTTATGCGATCATAGACGTGAACATAATATATAGGGTCAGAAAATGCGTGTAAGTCTGTTGTAAGTCTCAATCCCGACAAACTGTAGAGCAAATCATTATTGCCATTTCTAGATTGCCCACAATTTTGTCAATGTCAAAATTTAAAACAGCCATATACGATATACGTATAGTAATATATCATTTGTATTTTCAATTATTATAAAGATTAATTCAATTTTCAATTGACCTACTTATGTAGAGTATAGGTTAACCAACCCCTATAAACCGTAGGCATATATATCTATGTATGTTTGGCGGGTGGACAAAAATAAATATTTTTTACGTTCACGAGACGGAAGACAATCGATGAAAGTATCATGATAAAACACCTCATGCAGTGTAAGTGTGAGTGCGCTTTGTGAATTTTTTTTCCGACTGTATTGTCCCGCCGTTTAAATTGCTAGTGTCGCATACGGATTCGTCGTAGTCGTGTGTTCAAAAGAACAATATCGTTTTACGCGCACAATCGGCCGTAAACGATTCTCTTCTTTTTTGCAGGAAATCGAAAATATACTATACATATAGAAGCGCACACATATAGTATGCGCATTTTCTATCGCCGGTAAATTGTTTCCAACGCCATGGAAACGGTTAAAATACGAGGTACAGAATATGGCCGGGGAGGAATAGAAAATTTACATTATCAATTTCCCAACACACCCAAGTTAATATTTTTTTAAGTGTGGTTTTTCCATTCTTTTTGTATTACTACTATTATGCACGATACGCGTGAACTATTATATTTTAATATACGATTCATAGAATAAATATAGAGGCTGACGAAAATTTAGGTCCAAAAACAATATATGGATAAATACGTACATACATAATATTACACAAGAAGTAAAATAGATGTTACAATCAGAAATATTTAGTCAAATAGTTGATCAAGTTGATTTATTTTCAAAACCATGTTTCATCATGTGTAATATTTATATTGTTATAGGTTATTATTTCTAAACTATAATACCACTATAGTTACATAATATATGCTTAATATAGGTATACTTTAAAAGTACGCTTATTAACTATATTTCTATACATCTACAACAACTCTGAAGCTAAACACTTAGGTTTCTATTTTATATTATTATTATAAAGTTTATGTATTTAAATCTATGATCTCCGCAGGATACAAAATATTACCGTCATCGCAATGATTTACGTACATCACTAATTCGCTGTCATTATTGGTAATATTGTACTATTTAAATATTATACAAACTAATTTAATGTTCATATTTTTGATTTTCCTTTTTAAATTTTTTTCAGATTTGAACTTGTGCAGGTTTCTGTGTTGAAAATGTATATCCAGTAAAACACTGGCATAAGTAGGTACATAATTGCTCTTTTCTTTTTCTCATTTACTTAAATACCCATAATATATGAAATACACATTAATGTAAAAAAAATCATCTTATTCCAATAATTTTATTTCTACAGACTTGTGTTGTTTTTAGTTTTTGATTTCTCTTTACGACATGTCTAAATGAAATTAGCTTGTTCACACATAGGCAGTGATCACAACACCGAATAGTTTATTCATTAAATTTAATTTTTCACATAAGATACATTAATCTAGTTGATTTATTTTAAAATTCCAATCTATTATTGCTTAATACAACATTTTATATGATAGCTTTGATTGAGTTAACTTTGTAATATTCTTAAACTTTACTAATCCGTGAAAATTTCATTTTATGGAGTATTATACGTAAAAAGTTGTAAAATAGTAAATAATGTACAAAGTTATCTTACCCAGTGGGAATCACCTGACTTCCATCGGGTTTATCGTGATACTTTTTCACTATTTTCAAAAAACATATAACATAAATTTATTATCTGTCTAAAGTACATGCAGATTGTGTCCAATTTTCATTCTATGGTGGAGCCACCATGAAACTATTTTAAGTATTTCTTACGTTTATGTTCAATAGCAAAAATAAAAATATACTTACAATTTACAAAACCTAGAATTTTTTATGTAATTCTGTAATATTAATGTAAACTTATGCTCTTATCGATAAATTAATTTTCGACAGAAGACATTATGACGGGATAAATAAAGTTTTGAAAAATTATTATCATCTATAGAATATTATATTAAAATATACTTACATGTGGTTAATATTATTTTGTGTAGGAAGTTATAATGTTTAGGTATCCACCGTTTATAATCCATGTGCTTGATATTTAAATAAAAAATTATACCAATCAATTTTATAATAAATTATAGTCGCATTCTTGATATATATTGTAAAAATACTGTCTATTTGCAAAAAAAAAATAATATTAATTACATTAGGGTCAACATAAAATTATATATTAAGCACAATAATAAGCACATGTTATAATAAATTATAATAATAAATGATAATTCTTAATAAAACAATTCCCACCCACGAACAATGTACGTAAATATATAGTGGTGTTCGACCCCTAAAACGATTTCATATTATTTTTTTTTTTTTTTTGAAAGTAAAAGTCCTAACTATTACCTATATTATTTTATGAGAATGTTATTTTAACTATTGGGAATTTTTATTTTATTGTTCATTGGTTGGTGGGCACCACTGGGAAAATAATATCATTTTATTTCATATACCTTTCACTTTTCCTGAACCGCACCGTAGCGGATGTAAGTTCACGCACACACACACACACACACACACACACATAAATGACCATTGAAATGAAATATTTAATGATTAAAACGTATAACTAGTCGATACTACGACGGTGGCGATCGAATCTAATAATATTATAATCATTTCCATTTGCATTTCACCTACAGAACGGTTTTATCAACCGTAAGCGCCTTTCTCGGGGAGCATACAATATAATATTAAGAACAATGGTCGCCGATAAAGGATTTCAAAAGTACCGTTTATCTAGAAATTGTATTATATTGTTAAACAAACATAAAAACTACAGGATGTATTGCTGTATGTTGCTGTATGTGTCCCAGTAAATAACTCCAAGATTCTGATTTCTGAAGGAATCGAAGAATGTATTAGTCTTATAAAAACGAGTGTATTATTTCAGTGAGTATTCATTTTTTTCATTTGGAAGAAAGCACCTCATGCAGTCTTGCTTGACCTGTTTCGGTAGCGAATCGTAAGTAGGGATCTTCGCTGATCATTTATGTTGCGGGCACAGTGAACTATCAGGAAATGTGGTACAATGCTCTATAATATATATTTCCCGCCTTCCCGGACTATTTTGCATATAGAATTGACCAGTCTAACTTGGGTAATTAAAATTTTTTACACGTTTAGGCTCCCATAATAATCCAAGATACACTAATCAAATAGGGCTGTTAGGTAAATAGTCTTTTCAAAATGTGTAAATGGTTTTACCACTTTTACATTCAAATTATAAAAATGCATACCACGTACAAACACTGGTACGCGACGACACGGCCTCAACGACTCGACGTTTGAATCTACAGTTTACAGTTTTCAGGCTTTAGGTTTTTGGCAGAATACACAGCTACATATTGTTAAAAAGGATAATTATAATTTATGACATTTAAAATTAAAACAAAATGTGTGTACATGATAATTGCACCTTATTGGGCCAATATTATATTTAAAACTTTAAAGTTTTGTTCAAAATTGTAAGAAGATTTTAGACTTAGTAGTTACTTATAAACTTTGAATATGTCATTCTGTCTAACGGTGCTGTTTGGTTTTTTATATTTAATCAATTTTATTATTATGAATTTTAAGTACTTATATCAAGTGAGAGTTGGCCACTATTATGATTTTTGATTTGATTTTAATTTTAAAAACTAAAATTATTTTGATATTTAATCCAAATTTTAAAAGTTATACCAACGTTGGGCTTAGGTGGTATGCTCCTATTGTTAGCATGTGGCGGCTACCAATTATTAAAAGTACTAAAATTTTCCTTTACGTCGCTTTTTGAATCAAGTACGCAGAGAAATGTTCAAAATATATATTTCGTCAGTGCTCGAATTGGAAAAATAAAAGAAAAAATGCTCTCAGAGTTAAGAAAATTTAAAGTTCCTTACAATGATTAAACTAACCTAACTCGTGAGCCGTGGTGTGCTTTTCCTTTCCATCTGCCCAGTATGCATTGTGACTATGTATAAAGATAGGTACTTACGAATAGATTATAATATAATACTTTATGGTATTGTTATCGGTGGTATAATCCAACGTAAATATTATTACAGCAGTGTCGTTAGTCGATAATAATAGATATGTAAGCGTTTCCGCGAAACTGCGATCGCATAACATAATAATATTATTATACAAAATAATTATTAAATCATTCATTTTCAGGCTCGGCGTGACTTTTTTTTTAAAAACAAAATAAAAATCCTTACTCGAAACTACTCATATTAGCTTAAAGCCGAACAGTATTTCAATGTATACCTATAAACTCATACGAATAGTTCTGAGTATAAATGATTGCAGTCGGTTCAACACTGTATATTTTATTATACCGCAAAATATACCGGGGCAGTGTGTACGAATTTATATCGACTGGTGAGTGGTAAATACAGTGCTGCAGTATTACAAATTTAAACCATTACCGCGTTTGATATCGATACTGAACTAATACTGAAGTCGTTGCCAGAAGTTATTTTGTGCACCGCATTGTTATATCGTTCAACATAATAATATTTTGTAAACATCCATAGTCTGATTTGTCACCTTAAGTTATAATATTATTATATTTAAGTATTAATATTATTCAACTATTCAAGACGTTGTAGAGAAACAAGATATGAACATAACAAATCATATAATATTATGCATCTTAACTTTGATTTTTACTTTGGTTCGTCGTCGTTTTATTAGTAATTGAAGCATAAAAAGTTTCATTATCGATCGACATTTTTTTTCAGCTGGTACTTAAGATAAATATTTTTTTTCTCTAAATAGTTTCCTTAAGAGGCAAAGAAATATTACCGAAAAAAGTAGTTGATGCCTGGTCTTATAGTACCTCAACTTTCTTCTATATTTTTAAACAACTCGAGTGTATATCAAAAATATCAATTTCGTTTTTTCCGGTTGAATTATCTGTTTATACCTACCCATATTGTTTTCCAACGGTGTAAATAAATTGAAACAACTATTGTGAACGTCAATATACCTAAGTAGTAAGTGCTATAAACGTTTACCCGAAAAATTGTTCGATACAAAATTCATTACGTTCCATTATAGGTTCATCGATTCGGACTTAAATATATTATTATTATGTATTGTGATGTAATAAATTACAATCAGAGCTTGTAGGTACAATGTGGTTGCAAATGGTATAATATTGGTAGTCATGTAAAAACAAAATACCTGTCCATTTGTGTTATGATCAAAATAATAGCATTTCTTGAATACAAATTTCGGTCGTAATTTCACCATGGTTAATGGGACACGTCTCGGATGCGCCACGGAGACAGTAAAGGTCCTGTTAAATGCAATATCATGTTCGACGTAAAAGGTTTGGTACTATTCATTGGAAACGTGTTTTTCAACTTAATTATTTAAATGGTTTGGAAAAAAAAATGCAAATGAGCAGTGTGCGCACCGGCGACACTGTATAATATGTTAAGTGGACGGTCTCCCGCTCTTCGGTCGGTCTCTTAATCTGGTTTTCGGGCACATGGGTTGTAAAATATATAAGTCGTCAAAAAATATACTTAAAGACAAAATTATAACCAAAAAATAAAATATATTATAGTAATAAAACTTTATCGTACAACCAGTGCATTTGTTTTGAAATTATTGCACTGCTAGATCTCAGACAATAAACGTATACATTTTATCATTTAATTTAATTTATTGATAATAAATAACGCCGTTTATAACAACTAATAAGTTCTAACTGCATAAAATGTTAATCGGTTTTGAAGCATTACTATAGATTATCACAAAATAATAATATTTTACTTTTTACGGTCCGTCGAAGTAATTCCAAATAGTTCCGATTATTAACGTAGCTAACACAATGCATTATGTAGGTCGAAAGAAGAATTATATTTTAAAATCACTGCTTCCAGATTTAAAAAGGCAAAATGTATAGACTCCTAATAAACCCACCCAAGTGATTTAACTAAAACGCAATTCCCATGAAACTGAACTCCGGCAGAAGTCGAGCGAGACGATTACTCAATGTCGGATTAATAGTCCAACTAATTTAATTTTTTTTTTTTCAAAAATTGAAATTTTTGATTTTTAATTTCAAAGCGTATAAAATGTATCTATTGATACATTTTATTCCATCTATTTTTTTAACTGTATCAAATGTATTTGTAATTATAATACAGTTCTAAATAAAATCTACAAAATATATACATAGTTTTAAGGATATAATTTATAATTTATAATTGTACTCACTATTCAGCTTAAAAAAAAATAAGATTACAATAGGGACAAAGCCTTAAGTTTTAACTAGGTACAAGTATTTTTTAATATAGCAACTATGAATTGGCAATTACGGTCTACAGATTTTAAATGTTCCAAGTGAGATATATTCTAAATTGTATACAAAATGTACTCGGCTGGAAGCCATTGATCATAATAATGATCAGTATGAGGAATCTATTAAAAAACAAGTAATTGCCTCGTATTAATTAAGACTTATTAAATACAATTCAACACGATTTCGATTATCATTTTATAATTACATGAAATTACAACGTATTGTTGTAAATAATTCGATTATAATAATTTTATACTTACCTACCTGCAATATTATGTTCAATGAAGCTGCTTTATTTCCTATGGTCACAAGGATAAGTATTCAACGAATAACAGCGACGGCGACGTTTGGCTATATTATAATTTTGTTTTAAATCATGCGCTCCCTTTATGATAATGAAAACCGATACATTAAACATTCATTGTATAAATAAATAAGAATGAAGTGTGTGCATTTTTGTTGTTTACTAAATTAATTCAATGCGCCTGTGTGTTGGTATTCGAAAATTAAATTTAAATTACGACTATTATAAAATGTAAATTCTACCATGGATTAATTAATTAGGCATATGACTGTTGCTAACATACAGACATCCAGTATATTATATCTACTCGGTATCGGGCTCCCGCGGTGTTTTAGTAGCCGGAGAACGCTATATGGCTATTATATACACATACTATACTCGCATATTGTGTATAGTATACAGGTATACATAATATATTATTGTGACCACTGGTCGTGGACTTGTACATAATATTATAAGTACGAATGTTTGACGCAGACTAGTGCTGGCTGGCCATTTCGAATCAGTAGTGACTCCGTGTGGTAGCGAGAGCAGCGGATATCGCTTACATACGGTATTTTTTTTTTTTTATTGTATTCGTTTTAATTATTACGATTAAAAAAAATGCATAAACGTATTGAAAATGCATCGAGACGTGACTCACATAATACAATACAGTATTAAGGTAAATAAAATACGCAAATACGTGTAATGTGTATCGACGTAGGGATAGTGTAATATATTATTGTACATTATAGTTCCAATAATACATATTTAACAATTTACTGATCAATCATCATAGATCTAAATTCACCAAAAACTGTAAACATTACAAAAGCCGTACCATAAAAAATAGTTTTACATACTTTTTAAATCAAGAAGAAAATTATTCATTTTTCATTGATGCAGTTATATGATAGACGAGGGAGTGCTGTTTCTTATAATTTATCGGACTTTCATAGGCACGTATGTATTTAGTTGTAATAGTAGTGTTATTTTATATATATTCTAGTTAAACAATAACAATATCATGCCTAATAATTAATCAATTTATTCATGGATTTTTACACACATAACACAATGAACACATAGATCATAGTATGTAGTCATGTACAATATATGTATTTATTAAATATAATAGTAATTAATTTATTAACACTAAATTGTGAAAACGGTCCAGTTTCGACAAAAATAAATATGTCGATTTTAGTAGGTACCAAAAGTACAAATGTATAACAATATCTGATAAGGTTTCTATTATCTTCTAATATTATATATTCTGAAACACAAAGAGCAGTTACTTCATTTTATTACAAAAATTCCTATGTATTTTGTTCACATAATATCATAACAGGTGTGTGTGTGTGTTTGTGTTCGCGCGCGTTGGCACCTACGTGTTTTTCACACATTTTTTTTTATTTCAGTTTTCCTTTTTTCGCTTATGAATTTATCGTGTCCAAACTAAATATTTTAGTTCAGGCGCGTGTAAAAAACTTTCGCCATTTCGACAATCCTCGAACTTTGCCTCGACTCTCGTTTGTCATTAAATTGAACATTTTTCCTGTACCTCCTCCACCGCCTAAATATACTATATATATATATAAGTCCTTGTTTTTCTTTATGTACACCGATGTTTCGTAATTTCGAAATCCCAACACAGAATCTAAAAAAAGTTTGCCGGTAATTCTGACAAAGGGCCAGGGGAAAACTTAATAACCCCTCGACGCACGCAGACGAAAAGAATTCTTTTTTAGATACTTTTTTGCTTTTTTTTTGGAAGTGGAACTTAGTGACGGATCGACAAAACAAAACTAATTCTAGCCGCAAATTGAACTGAAAGAAAATGGTGGGGCAAACTTTCACAACCTACAACCCCCAGGGGGTGGGGGTAACTTCCCTGCTGCATTCTGGTTGTATTCATTACTAATACAATCGCGACGGGCGGCGTCTAATAGAATTATTATGAAAAATGTACACTTTTCTCCGAAGAAAGTTCTTAAGTAATTTAAAGCACTTTCTTGTCATCGTATAGGCCATAATAATGACTTTCAAGAACACATACATTTCAGCTAAGTCGATCAATAATATAAATAAAATAATTTAACATAAAAAACAAATAAGACATACCCACTATTCAATGTCTGTATGTACCTATACATCTCATATTATATACTTAAAAAAATATTATTCCTAAAGCACCGAACATAATTTATATATACCTACGATTTACATTTACATAATAATCTTTTAGACAGTTTTTCCTCGTATTTTTTAAAAAGTAAAAACTAATAATCATTAGTGATAGTATCCATTTATTTGAATGTCAGAATGCAGAACAATGTTAACACAATATCGTAACACATGAACGGAAAGGAGGTTTGAAATTGTATATAGGTGACCTGTAGTTTAAAACTAAAAAAATAGTTAACAGTGATTGCATACATGTGTGTATCCTTATACTACATGTATTACATGTATTACGTGTAGTTGTAACTATAATGTGTACGTCAAAGTCAATACTTTTTTTTTACTTAAAAATTAAACTGGTCTCATTAATTCATATCATAAATGTAAGTTAGTTTGGTTAAATTAAATTAATTTATGCTTTATAGTACAAACATTACATAATATATATAAGGTGAGCCGAGTATTAAGTGTTTCGTAAAAAACTAAAAAGTACAACCATTCGTTTTAATTGTTAAAATTAATTCAACACTTCCTGTTTTGTCACATTACAATAACTATTATGGTAATAGTATACCTAACCTCTAGTACCTAACCTTATGTATTTTTCTTTCTAACGTACATGGTTGAAATATAGCGAATCGACTATGTTGATTTAAAATGTTGATTTCACATGTTTATTCATATTGTTGTTTTATTTTTATTTTTTTACTTTTTAATTAACTGAATCCTATGGAAGTCGTCTGGTTTTTGTCACTGCATGAAAGTATAACCACGACA
This sequence comes from Myzus persicae, assembly GCF_001856785.1. Lineage (NCBI taxonomy): Eukaryota > Metazoa > Arthropoda > Insecta > Hemiptera > Aphididae > Myzus > Myzus persicae. The sequence continues at coordinate 427,233 of NW_019100626.1, read as the reverse complement.
ACAATGTGTTCCCAAAATTAGATTTGTGTTAATGTACATTATATAGTAACCTAGCAATGTGCACATGAGGTTTGTAAATTGCCCCGACCCATATGATTAAGTTGTATCTCGAAACGCCCTGGCGGGCTGCGAATCACATAATGCCTACCAAATGGCTACATGACATACGAATATGATGCATATATATTATAAAACGTGCAATAGTCTATAAGAACAAAAGTTGTAAAAACTAAAAATATACGAATTCCAAATGCACTTTTGACAACCGTTTCATGTATTGTTTTCACAAGAACTGAAAACACTCTTCAGTGGCGTTTCTCGAGTATCACGATGTGTTATTATAATACATTTATCGAAGAAACTGGTGTTAGTTTGTGTATAACGTATACATTTATTTGGGTACATTATATATGTGAGCATATAAATACTTATAAATCGTATATAATATACATATAATATATATGTAGGGTTGAAGTATATAGAAAGGGCAGAAGGATACGAGGAGAAAAACGTACCGGCGGCGGAGCGTCAATAAATCTCGTAGGTACCCAAAAACAACGAGTTTATATTATAAACCCCATAAACAGGAAGGTCAATTATATGCACTCGAAACGTTCGTTTCCGAGTCGCAGTAAATTACGTGATTTATTTAGTCGTATACCCACCACCATATTATATATACATATACGGTATACGTGCTAGCAGACCCGGCCGCGTTAAATAGCAAATTGTGTTTTGGTGGTCCTACTCCCAGGCTATGCGGTATTCGAAATCAGTGTTTTGTTTATAATATGTATAAATATTATAATATAACACCTAATTATACGAAATACGTTGATCACGGAAAAGAGAAAAACGTGCTTTAATAAAATGTATATTACCTATATACACTGTGTACTGTTTAGGATCATCTTAGATCTATATCTAAGATAATAAAAATAAAAATAAAAAAATCGTTCTCCGAGCATTAGACATACGTATAATAGATAGGTTTACTGCAATATTTTAAAACCCATTCATTCGTCTCCATTTACGGCTTCCACTTTGATCGAAATAATTCCGATGGAACGAATGGAGTCCACCTTAACATATTACCATGTAGATACCTATATATTATAATATTATAATACATATATATGGTAAATAGGTCAGCGTGTATCATCTCTCTTCGCCGGTTTAAGGGTATTTTTAGAAGTTGTACATGTAGCAGCGTTAGGGATACGTATACACGACCGGAAGATATATTTATATATAGGTAATATTGTAGGTATATGTGACACAGGACATATGTGGGTTAGGTGGTCTTTGGACATTAACCATTCACAAAGACGAATAGAATATGCGAAAAAAATACCCTATTATATAAGGGTTGAGTGTATTATATAAGCTATATAATATGTGCTACGCGGGACGACCACGCGAGGACGACCCTTTGTGGTAAACTCGTTCTTAGGTAAAGAAGGCGCGGCGGCGGTTAATGATAAATGATATAATATCAATACTATCAAACCGTCGCGAGTGGCCTTAAACCGATGAAAAATCGTTTAAAGAAAAATGTGTCTCACATTAATGTCCGATTATACGTATTAGTGTACAGCTGAACAATAGCGAGATGCGAACCGAACGTGACAGTCCAAGAATTAGTTATCATGGCAGATGTTGCTGGAGTTTGAAAAGAGCTCGGAGCCTATGTAAGTAATTTATTTTATTTCTGCACGATATAAAAATAAAAATAAAAACATAAAATATACCCAACAAAATTCAATTGGGTTAAAAATGTTCTTGAAAATACACTAGGTTGGGCGGGTAAATATTTTGGATGGCAAGAAGAATGAGAACCGAATAGTATATGATATGGCCCTTGCGGGGGCCTTATACAGATAATACTTAAGACCCTATAAATAATATTATATTTCATTAAACAAATCATGCGATGGATTTGTATTTTATTGGACGTTGTAAAAGGAAAGCTAAAAATGACCTACATCGGATCACATCGGCCATGTAGGTACGTAGTTTATGTACATTATACACATATATATTAACCTACATGTGGACAGTGGACACTTAAGAAGGTTATTCTTGTACGCAGTCTGGACAAACGATAAGCCATAGATAGAAACAGTACGTGGGATTAGTAGTCATAATATAGTATATTATAATATAAATAATTTAAAAAATGACACTTAATTCTTTTTTCATACCTATACATGAACATAAATGATCAATCAATTGACAACAGAGTTGAAAAACGTCCATATAAAATATAACAGAAAGGGAAAAAACAAATGTACGACGTCACGTTTTCAAGAAAGCTGAAATATGTGCTCACATATACCTAATTACGTTATTACCGTGTAATAAATAGTTTAAGATGTATGTACAATACATATATATACTGTCCACTAAGAAAAAACAGTAGTAATAATTTTCGTTCATTCGTGACTGGTTGGTTTTGAGAATATTAAACTCGTCGGATAAATATATGATGAAAAAAGTGATTTTATTTTTGAATAATAAACTTTTGTTTCACAAAATAATATAGTACATGAATGTAGACAATCTGAACAAATTAGAATATATTTATATTAACAATATTAACTGAATAAACAATAAAATAATTTCAACATTTTACTAGTCATGCGAGTTCACAATGAAGACTAAACGTAATTCGAGTGTTAAATTTATTATGGATATAACACCCTGCAAAAAAATGTATAATCAATATTAAATACAAATCATTATATAGAATAATTTACTATAATAATTTATAAAATATTAAACGTATCAGGAGAAATAATCACGAGGTTGTTTTGTATGAAAGCACATTTTTTTAAACATTTTAATGTTTGTTTAACATTTACTAAAAGAAACTTGGTGGTTATGATTAAAGTTGTCCAAAATAATACGGAAAGTTCTAAAACATATCCATTATAGTCTCTGTGTTAAAATGAGTAGCCAACTATGTTCGTTTATTTCGTTTGTAACGATTAAACAAGAACAGACGGGAGATAAAGCATCAGCTTGTGTTAAATGTAATGAGAAAAACAACCTTAAATTATTTAAGTGAACTGAGACATTTTTTAGGATTGTACTATTATAGTATAGAACAAAATTGGAAATGTTAAAAACATATTAAATATAAAATATATATTTTAATCAAGTTCGTTGATTTAAAATAAAACTCTTATCATAGTTATATAAATAATATAATTTATAATCAGAAAATTATATTATTTTTAAATTATTTTGATCAATGAATTATTATTTATATTAATCAACTTCTCTCGACCGCGATTAATGGCGAATTAATTAATAAACGTCAAGATTAAAAATTAATTTTATATTGCAATTTACTGTATTATCTGTGCCTGTAGTCTGTAAAAAGATAAAACAAAATATTATTAAATTTTACTTCATATAATAAATTCTATTGGCAATGACATTATCATTGTCATAAAATGTTCAAATCGATTAAAAAACTGTTGTTTGTTAAACTTTTATCTGTAGTTTCAAACAATTATTTAAAAGAAGAAAATTTGTAAACAGTATAAAGTTTAAATGGAAAAACGTAAAACGATGATAATATAATATGACTCACATTTTTAATGTTTTTTTCAGATGTTTGAAGAAAAACGAAAAAATATAATATAGGTGCTTGAATTGTATTGCGTTTTAATTAAATGACCTCTTCCCAAGACATGGATTATTTGTTATTCTTAACTAATAACTCACAAGTTAAAAGTTTATAACAGTGTAAAATGATTTATCGTAACTTTAAATTATAGGTCGTCTGCGTGGATACCATACTACACTATAGGTCTATATAGGTCCTAGAATAAATTCCTAAAATTTAATTTGATAATAAATATTGACTATATTGTGGTATTATATTTTCACATTTTTAAAATAAATGTTTTTAAGACATCGCATATTATACTAGTGAGAATTTTTAATTACATAATACACACATTAAAATACATTTGTTATTATATTTTTAATTTTAAATTACTCACCTATATATTGATGATATAATGAGCATGAGTGCTAACTAAGTAAATAATAAAAAAGGGTATGTTCATTTGTTGAAGAAACCATCCAGCGACAGCCGACAGCACATAGGCAGTGATTAGTATTCGACATAATATACGTACGTAATATACTAATATCAAAGTTTATATTTTTGCTTTTCAGAACCTTTGTTCTTTGTATACCTGTATACCTATAGAAGAAGGACTTAAATATGTATTGAATTAATAAATAATATAAAATATTTATTACTTTCTAATAAATTATTACCTATAAGTATTAAAAACAATAGAAATTGGTTAAAATACTCCAACAATAACAGTAGTCAGCAGCTAAATTCGTTGGAAACCGTTTTGCACTTGCCTGACAACTTTAGCCGTGTCAAGATCCGTAGATGATTTTTTTTTTGTAATAAATTGTTAACCGTTTGGAGACAATAATCGCACTTGATACGACGCGACACCTCTTCCAAACGAACAGACACGTTTATAGGTTAGGTTTTTTTTTATTTCGCAACAAATTTGTGAGGGTTGGACACTTGGACATATTGTTTTCTTGTTGGCTATTATCTGTCAAAGCTTATTAGACAATAAACAACTGAATTTTATCGGACAGGCTGTTCTTTTGAAAATTTAAACGACACCTATACATAATTATTATATAATATAAAAATGATACACATCGATATTATTATACTTAAGTATGTTGCAAGAGACAAAATGAAACACCACCGATGTTTATAATTTTATTTTGCGGTTAATCGGCTTTCGGGAAACAAATACGAATTATGCTAAACGAATAAACGCAGGTACGCGATTAAAAAGTACAGTTCAACAGTTTCGAATCAGTATTACGAAAGTTTCGGGTATAATATATTAATAACTTGGTCGTGTATATGTGTTTAAACACGAATACCGCATGCTTCTACGCATGTCGATACTCGATTGTGTGCATTTTTTTCCTACATTTTTAAATATTGTATTATTTTTTATATTTGAGTGTGAAGACATATTTTATTCGATTCATAATATAGAACGCGTTATAGGCCAAGCACTACAATATATTTTGTTACTTAGAGTTATATGTATACTTATACTCATCTCTCATTATTTATAATATTATTATTGGCATTGCCGTATTGGTCATTATCAGTGTGAACAACCTTGAACTATAATTTAGTGAAATGTCACGAAATAACATTAATTTTGATAGTACATATTAATATCCACGAATGTAGAATGTATAAATACTCAAAACTATACCTACACTATTGATGCAATTGCGGTATTATCAAATAACGGTATTGAAATTATTATATTTTGTTTTTGTGAAATATAAGGTACTCACGTTTATGTTATGAGAAGATGGTTATTAGAAAGATACCTACATATACTTTTATGCCGAGTTTTTGTTATCATTATTCTGTACTTGGGACACAGAATTCCGAGTAATGTGCTCGAGATCGGAAAATCCGAATAAACGCGTCATATGAAGTAAATATAAGTACTGGTAAAGTATAATTTATTATAAATACTAAGTTTTAGAATAATTATACGAGTATAAGAATAATTGACACCATATTATAATCAGTTTATTATTATGATATTAATTATAATATTTATGCTATTCAGCGTATTGTGAATTGTAATAGACGCGTTACCCCGGTAGAGGTAAATCTGCGACGAGTACATCGCAGTGGTGGTGGTGACTCGTCGATCGGTTAGCCGTTAGCGGTTATTCTGCGTTGCCGTCGCACGTCGTCTCGGTGGAGCCCGTCCGACGATTGCCGGCACCTCGCCACTCGCCAGTTCAGTTTGGTGTGCCGACACGTTCGTTTCGTCGCCGTCGTTCCGCTCAGTCGAAACTCCGCCAACGTCGTCGCCACCGTGCCGTGCCGTGTGTTTAATAATATTATTGTGTTTTTTTTTTCATCGTTAATTATTCTTATTTAACCCGCAGTTATCGTTTACCTCGATCGATTTGATTTTCCGCCAAATAAAAATCAGATTTAGTGTTCCGATACGCGTTTGGTCTATGTGATTATATTAAAAATAATATAATATATAACACACAACTTGTGTGCGTGCGCTTTGGATTAGTTGTTATCGTTGTTATTATTTTTATACATTTTTTTTTTTTGAAATTTAATTTCTAAGACCGACCGCGAACCAAACGAATTGCGGAAAAAATAGTTTATCAAACCGGTTTTCCGTTGCCAGCCGAGTAGTCAAAAAGTCGTCGGACTTAGTCGCGGATTAGTAATTTTATTATTATTATTATTGTTGTTGTTGCTGTCGGTTCTACGCGAAGCAACAGTGACAGCAACATAGTAGTAGCCGTTTGCCGAACAACACACGACGAGCAAATTTAGAGGTGAGTTTCATTTCTATAATATCATGATAATGCGATTAGCGTAAATGTAAAATATTGTACAATAACATGATATTATACCTGCAGAAACGCGAGACGTTTAAACCTCTGCCGCAACGGCACGTGCATACCTATAACTACCGCCACCGAAGCCTCACGGCTTTTGACCCTTTACCACACCTGTGTGCTCGTTGCAGACACGACCTTTTGTCCCTCTTCAAATGAAAAGGGTCTGTGTTAAAGGTTTTCGAAAAAATCTTTGCTTGCACAAGCCGCATTTGGGTTTTTCAAATAATCATTCCAAGTACCGCGCTAATTGCCTTCCTACCACGCCACAACTATAAATCGTTCCTACTATAATATATTGCATAACCGATCCGGTTGATGCGTTTTCGATTGCCGTTTAATAATGCTCTGTTTTGCGATCGCCGCGTTTCCCTCTATATAGCTCTAGCTTTTGCGTTGCGTAGGTATATGCAGTTGATACGGCGGCGGTGATGAGAGCCCCTTCGCCTCCGCCGCCCACTCGGGACGATTTCGAAATTCTCCCCGCAGACGTGCTCTCAACGACGCGACTACACTCATTGAGCTCCTCTGTGTAGGCCCACTCGAAAACGCGGGTAGACGATATTTTTCCTGCCCTCCGACAAGGGACGATCTCGTCATTAATAAAATAAAAAAGCTACCCACCTATTTATCTATAATATTTTATAATATAGGCGTATTATTATTATTTTATGTGCAATGTGCATATTATACCTTATTAAAGTTCGACCTACACCTATGTGATTAAGCTTTTTTTCGTTAAAGACCTGGAACTCGCGCAATTATAGGTAGGTACGACTTTGGTTTCGAATGAAAAAGAGAAACATTTGTAGTCTCTTAACTTATTCAACCCGTGTTATTAATTTGTTTGGACCTGTAGTCTGTGGAAATATATTTTTTTACCCTCTTTTTGTAACTGTTTAAACGAATAGGTATCGATTTTTCACAACATTCCTTCGTCGTCATAGTCGTGTATGTGCGTGCCATACTGGAAACTTATTTACTTGCGTATTTGAAATAATTTCTCGGGAACCACATTTTTCAGTAGTTTCTTGTAGTAGTTACTGGGGCTTACTGATTTTTCATTAAGTGAAATTCACATCTCGTGAAATTACATACACCTTAAGTATAGTGCCTCAGCGGTTCTGTTGGTTTTAACGCCCCACAATAAAGGTGAAGGAATATTTGGAATTTTTCAAATAGGTAGTTCAAATACCACATATTACATAAATGTGTAAGGTGTCTGTGGGGTATTACATACCTATAAATTTGTTAAATTTTTTACACCATTTTTTCCTTAACTGTACATAATTATAGTATAATACCAATGCAAATTAATTTATTATCATCTTGGATGTTGGGCAGGTGTAGTTAATATAATGTTTTTAATAATTATTAATTACCTATAAATATATATATATATATATATATATAAGGTAATAATCGAACCATAAATGAAAGTTCTACAGAATTAAAAATTATAAAATTAATTTTGTTACCATGAGTTATTTGTTCTAATATTGTTTAAAATATGTTGTTTATGATAAAATAATTAATTTTTTGTATTTGCGTAAAGTGTAGGTACTATCTAGATCTATGTTTTAATCTTTTTTTTATCATATAAGTTTTATGTACTAAAATAAAAATTGTATGTAAACATGAGCTTATAATTTAATACAAATCATATAATATTAATTTTTTGAGATATTTTCATGATAACAAATGTTATAACTTTTAAATTTCAATCGGGTTTTCAATAGTTTTATATCAGATTAACCATTGCAATAGTGTTTTCTCATATTTAAAGAAACATCCAAAATTTGTTATTACAAAACTGTATAATTAGGTGCCTTGTTTTTTTTGTGCTAGATAAGTAGATAAATATATTTTTGAATCTCTGTATGTGACATGTGAGAACTGAGGAATGATACAGTCATGTATAATGTAAATATTTTCAAAATGTAACTTATTTTGCTGCGTTTAATCCGAAGGCTGTAGATAAAAATAGGTATACTCCATGGCTAGTTGTAAAACCGAATTGAACACAAATATTGTACGATAACCTATACGATTCACGCGGAGGTCAACCTAATATATTCTACTTCGGTGCGTTATTTCTTAAAATTTGTATTAACTTTATAATATTATAAGGTATTATTATGTACGTATGAGAAAAGAATGAAGATAAAAAAACGTTTTGAGCACGACAAAATAATACGGTATGTCAGTGTCGGTGTGGCTCTGACATGAAATATTATCGGTTCCACAGCCACGAACAGAAACCGTCGGACGCAACGCCGCCGCCGCGCACTTTACCCTCAATTATTATTATAATACACTCCGAGCGCCGGTAAACCGTCCATTATATAAATAGGTATTTATAATTTTATTATTATATTTCTCGATGTATGTTATTGTATCTCCTCTTTATGTACATATACGATTGGTCGCCGCGGGCTCAGGTCGGTCGGTCGGTCGTCGCCACCACTGCCTCCGCCACCACCATGGAATGCAATAAACAGCACCCTCGTAAGTCTGTTCCTCAAAATAATACACATAAGACCAGACGAAAGTCATTTGGAATCCGCATATTTTCGTATATCGGATATCATTTCCCATATAACTCGCTTACCTTTTCTGCCTTGCCCCTGCAGTGAAAAAAAATAATACTTTTAACCTAACACTCCCTCTCTATAAAAAAAAAACAATAATCCAACCAGTTATCATTAATACCGAATGCAATATAATATTATTTGGTTAAACATATAAAACTATATATTTATGTTTTATTCAGCGGTGTAGTTGGGGAATCATTGATTTGGTAGTGTTGCGTTTGTTCCGAGATTTATTGTATTTAAATCATATGAAAAAAATATTTACGAAATGGAATAAATAATAATACTCAATATTTATACAAGACAAAATATATGATCGGTTGAATGACAGTCATCTAATTTATATCAACTTTATGGTTATATATATATTCAGTTGTCAGTGTTCTTTTGGAAATCAAATATTTATTAGAATTTTTTATTTTGAGTGTTGAAGTGTTTATCTCCGAATTTATCCTTGGTTATAACACTAGTGATTTTGAATTGACAGTAGACATCATTTTAGTAGTTTCATCAAGTTTAAAACCGTTTTGGTTTGTCATAACGTGTTGTAACTTGTTAGGTATGTGTAGTATGACGACATTATTTTGCTGATCGAACGCCCGAACCAATTGTAAAATTGAAACTATTTGTCTACTGTAATTGATTACAATACTCAGTAATGAAGAGTTATCATAATCCAAAATATTTAGAATTTAAGGTACACTAATAATTACTAGAAACTAAATTGTTTTTATAATGTGGTAGGTATCTGAAAGATAATACCCTCTTAATAAATTATGTTCATTATGGATTTTTATAGAAATTTTATTTTTGGAAATATTGAATGAATTAAATTTCCATGACTTAAATGTTTATCGACAACAGCATTAGATTGTTATTAATGTAACTCATTTTAAAAACGAGTCCACGACCAATTTTTTGATACTTTGAATTCGAAAATCGCAATATATTACAAAAAATAAACAGCTATTATTTACTGTCGTAATGTAATAAAATAAATTATACTTAGCAATAGTACTTAATTCGTACGTACATACATAGATATATACTCACATACATACATGCATACATACATACATACATCTATATATTATTTACAAAAGTATAAAGTAGTTGCTTCTTTCTTTTTGGAGCAGTTTTATGTTAGTTTTTCTAGACATATACATAAGTTGTTAAAGAAAATATTATGTAAAGGGACAACGCCACGACGGACGGTTTATGAACGATTTATGATTATCAGTCTTGCAGAAAGAAAATCGTGCATAAGAGTAAAATGAAAATAAAACAACCACGAGTGTTTCTTATAAAAACAATAAAATACATAAATAATACACATATTTCTAGTCTCGCCGCTATACGTTCAATCAATAGGTAAGACACTATGACACACAATAATAATAAGTTGTCGTTCATCTCCATTGATCACAGACGTACATATCCGTCGTCGAAAATACCGAAAAACAGTATAATAATACAAAAAAGGGTTTAGGGGTAAAATACACTTCTGGAAAAGACTATCATGACACGCATGGGCGTATTTCTATCGTCGCCGTCGTCAGTTGTGAGAAAGAATTGTGCGTAAAAAAAAACCTCGTCATCACCATCCGATGTGTATAACAATGGTATACAAATTACGAGTTTTCGGTCACAAAAATATGTCCGCCACCGACGCATTGTTCTATCACTACCGCTGTTGGCGTACAGAAGGATCTGTCACATGCACGGTCGTGGTTCATCAGTCCTGCGGGCAAAGCACCTGCACCCCGTGTGTGTATCCTGTGTGTAATTATTTCGTTTTTCCGATTTTCTCGGGGTAAACTACAACACGAGGACGGTCCGATGGACAAGAATAATGCCTAGTGTGGCACATTATGTTATTGTCAGCATTACAGTTTTGAGTGTTTCGCCGAATAAAATTGTTCTTGATTGTATTCCTTAGTTGTCTAGTGCAGAGATTAAAACTGGTTTTCGTCATAAATATTCCAAATTACGCGTAATGAACAGTCGTTTTTTCTCGTATTAATACTAGGAATTTCGGGATTCGGGTTACTTGCATTTCAATTTTTGATTAAGAAATAATGAAAAAGGATTAATTCTTAAAGTTCGCCAAGATGATTACTTATTTTTTTTAAATAATATTGTGAATTTCTGCAATCCAATTTAAATTAAATTAAATACATTTGGATTATCTGTATATTTGCGTTTGATATTTTTACATGGTTAATCGCTATTTAATCAAGGAATAGTCATAAATATTATTGAGTTATTGTGTTCAGTGATAAATTATTTGATTCATTTTGGTATTATGGCTCTGGGAATCGATATTGGGTTAGTTCTATTGAAATTCTGTGAATCATTACCTATCAGTCCCCTATGGCCTATAGGGCTTGTATGCAATTCTATTGAGATGTAAGGAAATATGGATTTCGGTGACAACTTATTGTTGGTGTGGGAAAGCAAACATTCTTTAACAATACGTTTTGTTATAAATGTATTTTATTGTATTTTAATGTATGACGGAAGTCGATCGATATTGCATTTTGCACGTACAAGAAGAATTTCGCTTTATATATGAATCAAATATTTTCGCTAATTTTATTTTGTGAAATGAGTATTATTGCTTGTTGGTGACATTACATCGTTAGTAAATATGATTGTTGATGTAGTTGGACAATCGATTTGTGGTGGACAAAATACAAATATAACATATATTTTAAATTTTTGAAAAAACTACGGAAGAGTGTTAGACGGTGGAAGGGTGATATTTTGTGCGATTTACACGTACATACACGTATTTCTTGGTCGAAGATTAATGGTCGTCTATGTGTATTTTTCCATTTATTAATGGTCGGAGAATGATCTGGTGAAAAGACAGAAATACAAATCGCTGACGTCACGTTAGGGTTTATCAGTTGCATGTGAACTTTTTTATCATCTGTTCTTAAATATTCTTTTTGAACCAAAAATAAATAGATAAGTAAACTTGCATTACTACTGTGGTGGGTGTGCGGTGTACCACAGATAATATAATTGCGCTGTGTAAATACAGTTAGGAATTTTGGTTTGAGCGCTTGGTAATAATTATGGGCGGAAAAGTAGGACGCGGGCGGGTTTTCACGCTACTGTAAGTGTGGACCTCAAATAATAAATTATACAGTTGATAACGGCTGTAGGCTCCTCTTATGTTTCCATTGCTGAATTAAAATAAAACAAAATTATTTCCTCTGGCGTAAACGGTGAAGAAATCTCCAAAGTTGATGGTAACTTCCTCACTTATCTTAGAGCAATTTTTTAACATAATTAGAATAAACCACCATAAAAATCCTTACTGTTTCCTATTTAACTACATAATTTCTGTTTCGTTTAATTTAATGACAGCACTCGATTATTTTTCGTTATTGACAAAACATTATTATTACGTATTTACTGAAATTAAAACTTTAACTACCGGAGTATATTCAATAACTTAGATACTAAGTACTATACCTATTTATGTTATTTTTCTATTTTATTAATATTAAATTTATATTATGTAGTTAGTAGTTACATTGCTTAAAATATACTAAATACTTACTAATATGTAGATAAGAGTTCTTAAAATAAAAATCATTAACGAATAATTGAGTTTAGTGTAAGTTGGTAATTTGCTGGAAACATGTTTATGAACTAAACTTCTTTAACCATGGTAGAAGCAATTATTAGATTGAAAATAAATTTTAAAAACCTATCTATATATTACAAATGTGTTCGTTAAGAAAAAAAATTGTTTTTTAAGCTTCCATAAAGCTTATTACTATACATCATACTATAGTACTAAAACCAATAATAACTATTCATCATGAGGTGAAACAATTTAATCGGTGTATGGTGTATCTAATTTAGGAGGTACATAAATAATATCATATAACAAATCCTCCTACAAACAAATAAAAATCCTATGTTATACAATTTTTGGCATTAAAATGATGTTACCTATATCTTAAATAATAGTTATTTTGCAAAATATTTTTAAGGAATATATCAATGTCTAAGTATTAAAACTAACGTACTTAAACCTCAAATTATTTGTTGTACGATTCATAATTGGAGTTTTGCAGCATTATATTTTCTTATTTGACATTTTGGTTATTCGGGTCGAAAATGTCATTTTGTCAGTTGATTATAAGTTATTAAAAATTTCAAAACTTATAAGAATTTGCTAATGGTATACCGATATTAAAGTCGTAAGTGCTCGTGACACACTTTCTAATCATCCTAATAATTACGTTGGATCATATCCATGTTAATGACTATCATAAAAATATGCAAAGGGCAACATCAAATTCTGGCAAAGTATACATTCAAACAATAGGTAGTCTACTAAAAGAGGATGTGTATTGAGGAGACTGTAACAAATATGTGCGTAGAGATGTCTTGTGATTTTTTCAAAGTGCTTAGTCTCATGTGCGAGTGTGTAAATGTAATTTACTAATAAAAAACATTTTGCTAATGTCACGACAAGTTAGTAAATCAAGTAGCGGGGCCCTCAACTTGATTTATTCACACGATTGTCTGGAATGTTTTTTTACCTGTTTCATTTATTTCTAGTAACTCACAGTTTCCATGGACTAACTACACTGTACACATATCTACAAAAAAAAAACATATTTCTAAGAAAATAATATGCTATTAGGTATTGACAGGCTTTGTTGTACATTCCGCTCGACGTTTATATCTCATTATAATATGTAAAAATTAAAATGGGGATGAGACCCTGGTGTGGAAGGAGGGGAGTGGATAAAACATTTTTTTCTCAAGCACCATAATATTAAAATAATATATTTAAGAAACCGGCCACAGTAATTCATAGTATAATTGGCTGAACATTACAGGCTAATTGCTATTACAACATATCGAAATCGACGCACATAAGGCGCGCACTCCCGACACACGGTATAATCATCGATTGATATAGGTGCATCGATGTTATTATAATATACATGTAGGTAACCTTCTAACCTAATAGGTGGGTCATCTATTAATCATATTAATATCGGGAATTTGAAAATATCGACAATAATATTCCTGAATATATTGATCGTTTTATAACATACAAAACGTTTAAATATTTATCTCTCTTGCTCTTTCTTAGTATTTTAAAATATACGGACAATATATTATACTACATTTTGTCCCTCCTATTGAGTGGTAAAGAAAGACCCCATACGTATAATATTTATTTATTATATTCTTTTCTTCCCTCTAATTACACAATAGAATGCGTCTGGTGGTAAATCATCGGCTGCAGGGGAAACTGCTGCCCACCCCTACCGGGCACGACATAGTATAATTGGCAGGCAATTCGCCGGCAGCCATGTTCTCTATATGCGTTTTCTTTTTCTTTTACGTCGTCAACCCGCTCAAAAACAATGGCGTACTATGGGTGTGAGTGAATGTGTGGTGCGTGTATGTATTTTTGTAAAAAAAGGCTAGACGAGTTTTGGACGTGCACGTATCGCATGATAAGCAATGGGGGTAACCTGATATGACGGGTTTGCCGAGATATTCTATTACCGAGTAATGTAAAAAAAAAAAATACGTGAATAAATAATAATAATAAAAATTTGTGGAAAGTTAAAAGATAAATTTTTGTCGATACAGCCAACTATATGTATACGGTAGTCGCCTCCCCCCCATGTTAAACGAACCTCGAAACGGACAATCGGTTAATTTATTAAATATTCGGGGGATGCTGTCCTAGGGTGTAAATCGGGTGTTGTGAGTACAAAGTGTCGTAGTGTCCCAAATTTCAATTTCAGCCTACACAATTGCACACGTTATAGTAAAACTAGCCCAGCTGCAGTAACATAAATAAACATTGTTCGACTTATCGTCAGTTCTCGATTCAAAATATTTAGCTAAAAATGATGTTTTGAAGTAAAATATTTATATGGAATATTGAAGATATATCTTATACCTAAACCTACTTATAATTCTAATTTATTTGTGTTATTGACAACAATTCTAAAGTGCTATTAAACAAATTATTACAAATTAAACTAATAATTTATAAAATAAATAAAACTGTATTGCCTGTTAAAAACATTTTGGATTTGAAGGAGCTTTCTTTTTAATTTTAATAATTTCCCTATTACTTATTACTTATGGTTGTAAAATTATTAAATCATTCTAAAGTTGATTTTTAAAATAAAAATGTAATGCATTTCTATTATTGAAGAATATTATTTGTATTAAATTTCATTTAGATACTATAGCTATCTGTTATCCGCGTACAACAGGTACTTAAAACAAACTCAAAACGTACTTCGAAGTCATATTGATAATATTTGTAGTAAAATGTAGGTAATAAAATGATGATTAGTATTTTTCAAGAGAACGATCAACTTAACATTTCAATCGACTGAGACACTTTTATATAAATGTTAATGAGAAGAAAGTTCAAAGATATTTTGTTCACAATGCCTAATAATGGTTGTGCGGTTACACAATAACCTTCAGTCACGATCTCTTGTAATAAAATCTATGACAGTAATAGCAACAACTACCGCAGTAATATAATTTCTTCACATTGCATATAGTAATGTATGAATAACCAATAACGTTTTATTAATTCTATAGCGCTAAATACATTTCACGCACTAAATAAAACTTAAACAAATAAACAATACAAAATTGCAAATAGGAATTCGAAAATAAATTGGCCTATAATTCACGTTTGACCGAGAGTGGACCCATCCGAAAGTTAGATATTAAAAAAAAAGTAAAAAAGAATATCTTCTCTCTGTCTTTCTCTCACTTGTAGGTTAGAAGAGCCGAGGGAAATCGGCTTTCGCGAATCCCGGATTATCCCCTCCCCGCGTTTACCCAGAGCAATAAAAACCCAAAGACGGTATAAAATACAGTGTACGCAAAAACAGGGTAAGGGTCCACTGTAGCGAGTTAACAGCGTTATAAATCGCATCTCTTTCCCCTACTCCCACCAACGTAGTCGTCCGTAGGCACATACCCTTACCCGGTCGTAGCTGCCGGGTTTAATATCGTTTTCCCGACGAATATAACACACTGCCATTGCAAGGGTAGGTATAGTTGCCTCTGTAATTAATTATCCTTATTTATGCGACCGATGAATTTTAGGTGTTTAATTTGGAGAGCGGTTGCTGCCTGGGGGATTCAAAGATAAAAATAATAAAAAAAAAAAATAGAGAAAGTAGAAAATGGCCGCTTCAGGGCTACATAATTGGGTTTCTGGCATTTTTTTTCATGAGAATTTAGGGATCTGCAAAACGTCACGGGCTTGTGGACGGTTGTCTGGGTTAACACTTGGGGTTGTTTGTGTAGACTAATCGATGTTGGTTTTTTTCGTCCACACGTGTTTTTCTCTTCTTAGTTCTTACCCGTAATTTTCAACAACATTTCAAAAATCGTTGTTGTTTTATGTCACAGTGTTGTTAGTAATATTTACGAAACAACTTAAGAACAAAATAAACAGTTTAGAAACTCTTCAAAAAATTTAAAACTCATTCGTTTTATCAGATGTAGTGCTTTTAAATTATAATATAAACGGAGTGTAAAAACAAAAATGTAATTTCTGACAATATAGGTAAGTGAAAAAAAAACCTTCCGTTGACAAGATTATTATTTTTATATACATCGTATATTATGTATGTTTTGTGCAATTTTTTTTCTCAGACAAAAATAAGAATAAATAACCAAAATTTTCATTAGTACAGGGCGATCAATTTAATGTAAGGCACTTAAAAAATGAGTTTATAGTCTATACTCTATAACAGTTGTTTTTGTAGGTTCCGAATCTAAATATTGTCGATTTTATTCGTTGGTAGGTAACAATAATTTAAATTTAATGAAAATAAAAATATTCGATACAAGTAGGTACCTAATTTCATGGTAAGTAGAAAACAAAGTATTGATAATAATTTATCTTAATTTATCATTAATTGTTCAACCTATGATCATAAACTGAGCAATTCAATGAACCTCTCATTGATAGGTCCCGTTTATATTGTTTAAATAAGATGGCTGATATATTTTTAATAAAAAGTTGATAGGTACTTGCAGGCTTTTATATGTAGGTTATATTTAATATTATTAAGTTTATCTGTGCGAAATAGCCTGAATAAATATTAATTTAAGTCACCGGCAACATATAAATAGCAAATAGGCGTTCATATGTATCATAAATTATGTATCTGATTTTATATCTAAGTGGTCCGGAAGTTTGTAAAGTAATTTTTGTTTACATATTAATATAATATTATTTTATACGTTTATAACGTATGAGTTATACTGGTACATTTCCAGCGACAACGTGTCATACGAAAATATGCATAATACCTACACTGAAGACCGGTTGGTTATTTTTATTTCTGAATACACAATATAATGTAATGGTCGGTGTTTTCTTTATCTCGTCCACGTCTATCAGTGTAACATGGCTGCAAAGAATAACATTATCGCCGGTGACTTTGACAAATTACAATAAGAGATGAATAAGAATGAAAAAAATCGCTTCCTACGCCAGATTAACTCTTCTAGGTACTTAAAATTATGTATAACCGGGTCTCGGCTTGGAATCGAGTGACCTGGGGGGGGGGGGAGGTTGACAAAAAAGAAACACTCACAAGCTTGCATTTTTTTCATAATCTGCTTCGACATAATATATGCCCACCTGATGATTTTGTATATTTTTATTTTCTGATTATCATTAAACTCCATAATTGACGAAGATTATGTGTCTCGATTATGTTATGTTCACACGCATTTTTCAAAGTATACCTAATTATGACTGTTTACCTATGTATATGTGATATTTTTAAACAATTCTCAAAAACTGTAAGTATGCAACTTCTCTGAAGTATTATTTGCTCGCGGAGAAAAACGTTGTTGAGCATGAAAAACTAATCAATTTTGGTAGCCTCGGTAAAAGTGCCTTTCTCTCCCTTACAATGATGGAAGCAAAAAAATCGATTCTTCTGACCTCGCGTTCCGTAAACTTCCATAATAGACATGTAAACACATATCTATTATCCCTGTATAATATTTATGTAGAATGGATATTTGTTTATACATTAATTGAATGAAAAATCAAGTAAACGCATACAACTTATTTATATTTGGGACTCGAGGAAATTTTAAGTCGAATTAAAAAGTTTACGTGTAATTATTGTCTGGGAAAATATATATTCTAATTCTTTTTTTCTTGATTTTTATTTATACCTATGTGATGTTCAATTAAATTAAAAATTGTATATACCTAAAATATTTGATGTGTTCATGCCTACATATACAAAATCGATTATACAATTTGTTTCTCGTATTCTATCGTGAAGTTTTGAACGGTTAATAGTCCTAGAAGTAATGTAAACGATCTTTTTCAAACTATAACACATTTTTTTTTTAAACATTCTCAACCAAAAAAGAAATGAAAATTTAATCCATCGTAGGATAATATTTTTTTTTGAAGCCATCACAAAATGTCACCATTTTATATTTTAAATACTTTTATAAGATTAAACATTTATAGGTACATTAAATTTTTAAATATATATGTTATATATAGGTACATATAGTTTATAGGTTTAGTAACACCAATATAAATTACATAATATGACCTATGAGTATATCGAGTATACTATTATAATTTATAATAGATAGGTGTTTAAACGTACGTTCATTCATTACTATATTATAGTATTAATCTTAAAGCTACAATGATATCTTGATTAAATTATTAACGGTATATGCACGGATATCAAAATATGAACGATCCATCATAATTGCGTTTATAATCTTTAAAAAGTTCAATGACTTTAATTTTGACTATGAAATGCATATACATATTAGGTAGATTATGTTATATGCTTATACTTAGTTTATGGGTTTATATGATATATAAATATTTTTATAAAATTAAAAATTAAACTAAACCCCAGATACATTAATAAAAATTATTCATTATTGAATCAAAACACAACATGGGAATTATAATAATATTTAGCAAAGTATGATTTTTACGTTGTTTCGAAACATAAAAACTTACGCCCTAACCCGTACTATATAAATTTGAATAAATTCAAATTTTTGTAAATGAATAATATAATATTCGCAGTAGGTAGGTAAACATTGTTTCCATTTATGTGCGTAATAATATTATTTAGGTATGGTATTTAATTTTAATTTGGTACCTCGTAGAAGTGAAACAAAAACATTTTGTTGTGATAATATTGTTGCTTGCAATATTACTGAATCCCAAGTGTATAGTAAAATACTCAGTGTGGAAATGTGTATACTAGTAAATATACCTAATAAGCCCACACATTTTAAGTCGTAAATCTGATTCGAATATCACCATTACCTCACTGCGGTCTGCCGGCACTGTCATCATGTGTTTTGCTGTCCGAACCATTTTAGGAATGAATAGTCTTGTGTTCGTTCATTTTATATAACAATGGTTGGTATGGTTTTTAATTTGACTCAGTTTTCGGACTTTCTGTCAACTTTATAATTTTGTTTCAATATTCGCTTGCGTTCCAATACAATCTCTATAAACATACCGCTGGATCCCATGTAAATTATTATACATAATATATGTCATGTGTGTATCGAATACAATCAATGAAATGATTCGTCTGTAGTCTGTCGACCGCTGTAGGTGGTGTATGTACCCGAGAACAGTCGCATTGTAAGTTGTAACTTGTAGATAATGCTTGGATGTGTTCCCTAACTGTAGAAAAAGTAATAACAAAAATAATTATATTGTGAGCTATTGTGTCTCAGTTGACACTGAACAAACACACGAGAGTACGACGAGACGGATGTAGAACGAATACAAACCACCGCGCCGGCGACGGCGGGTATGGGTATTATAACCTTTCCCCTCCTCTGTAATATATCATATCTAAACGTCCGTCGTTATCGTGTGTATTATGTATATTATGTACAATATCATGCATTATAAGCAATATTTCGAATTCGGATCGTGTTTTCACGATAAGAGGAGGTCACATTATAGAACACATCCGTGTCTTTTATTTTTTACGCACTTACAATACGTCATACACGATATACGATCGATCTAAGATCTAACGCACTATACTTTGGGGCTCACTTCTCTTGGCCATCTCATGCTGGCTGTAAAAAAACGGTTATCTGTTACGTTGTTGTTGACGGCGGCTGTGCGATAACACGAGGAGATAACAGATGCTGGTATTCTCGTCGGTATTCTTGTTGGCAGGGGTGATATAGTGGCATGAGGGGCTTTATTATATGCTTTTTCTGACAACATGTTGGAGTTGTCGCTTATTATTGTATCCAATATAGGTTAAAATATATATTATATTATCATATCAATATAATATTATATAATAATATGTTATGCTTTTATGAATAATATAATCAATCGGTGTGTATACAACGGTTCCGCGTTCGTTGTCATTAACCGTTGTACCTATATTAGTAGGTATAATATATATGTATTGCCATTACATTTATTTTATTTATAATTTAAACATGGACAAGTACTCGTAAAATATTTAAATATATTATAATAGGCTATAGGCAATTTGGTGTTTTTATGCTGCATATTATGTATACAGTACACACGTGTCTTTTGCTCACACGATTTAATACCTTGTTTATTAATGAATAATATTTGCCGCCAATTCTTGTATAATTAACATTTTATAAGTCGCTCGAGTTGTTTGGCGCGTGGGAATAATCTCTATTTGTATTGCCTTAAAATTAATTGTGTTTACGTTTTAAAGCTGTAATGATATCCCGAAAGCGTGAAACAAATTATGGCGAACATATTGAATAGGTATAATATACATATAATACTCTCTTTGGGAACACAGCAAATATAAGTAATATTTTAACATGCATGAATATATTTGATGAATGTCAATGTATAGCTAAAATATTATATATTTTAACGACCGTAATAAGTTAAATAAGTAGCTAAAAAAGTATTTCAAATCTTTTAAAAATCTAAGTGCATCATTCATTAATTAAGTAATTATTATTTTAATCAAAAGTAATGGTATTTTTTTGGTGGGGTCGTTAAAAGTGTAAAAGGACCTCGTCATTTGACGGTAACAAAGAAACCCATAGGGTAATTTTCAAAAGCGACATGTTTGTCTGAATTCTATGTTTTTTCTCCCTTTTATTTATTTATTTTTTTTTTTTTGGTTGACAACACAACTCCTGCGCACACCTGCAAGTCCCTCGGCAGTAACAAATCTCGGGCTCACAAAACCGTGGGGCAGTAACCAAACAGTGTGAACGGTTGACGCATAAAATTCCTATGGGTCCAGGAACCGTTGCCATTGTAATATTCTTTAACTGTATGCCCGTTGACAAATTACGTAATTCGATGATTTGTGTGTTTTAACCTCGTTGACATCGTTCAAACCCGAGAGCATGAAAAGCAGGAGAAGGAACATTTTAAAGAGTAAAAAAAATGACCGGTTGCAATCTGGTGTCAACGGACCCCGTTAACTCGGCAAAACGAGCGTATAAATGAAGGAAGATAAAATAAAAAAAAATTGCACACGAGTATGTATTATAGGTAGGTACATTTTTCCTCTCTTACCAGCTTGTATATATGCCATCAGATTGTGATCGCTTTATCGGAGACCATTAATCGATTGGAATAGGGGACCTTTTACCATCGCGGTGGGCAGTTGGGATCACGATCGATATACGCGTATCACGAGAGCTCGATGTTGTAGTGCGATTGGAGGGGTGAGTCGGTGGCCGGTGGTATTTCGAGCGCGCCGTAAACAAAAACGCCCGCGATTCATATCTGGATTTGTATTTTGACGCGCGCGACAGAACGCAATAATAATTACACGGTATCCGGTTACCGTCGAGGTACTGATTGCAGATAACGAGTTGTTTAGTATTTTTTCTTCTATTTTCTTTTTTTTGCAACTCATCCGAACTTAACATTCCTATGGCCCCAGGGGCCAGGACTCCAATATCATTTCTCCGTTCCCTGGAAAGCCCCACGTTGATACTGTTTAATCATGCCTATTCATAATATTATGTTAAATATTGTACAATGTTCTGGTTGCATTGTACCTTACATTTATTATTATTTATTATATTTTCATATTTTTAAATGGCTTAAATGCACGGTGACGGAAATAATTACTGTATGGCAAATATCCAAGTTTATAATGTTTTCATTCAAAACATAAACGAGTTTTTTTCTTGTTGAAATTAAATTACATTAAAATATATTAACAGTTTAATTAATAATGGTTTTAGAACAAAGTCAAAGTCTAGCAAAAATAGTAAAACAAGTATAAAAATAAATACTAGCAAACTGTTATAATTATATGCAATATACTCATTAAATGTGTTAATCTAGTATTTCCCGAGTAATCAATTAGAAAACTTAATATGTTACAAAACAATATAATTTTTTTAAAGTGATTAGTGCGATTACAAGGACTGTGAATTTAATACTCCAAAAACCCAGTAAAATATTAATTAACAATTCTAAAATAATATGTGAAATTATGCAAAATAAACTAGTAAAATAAATTCAAAATTATAATAGGTACATAGGTATATATTATGAAAAACAATTTTTTTACCAAAATGTAATTTAATGTTGGTATAAAACGCTAAAAATAACCCCCTCCTCAAACGCAAACTTATATTATGCAGTTCATTTATATGACTATAGCCTCAACAATATTCATAATTAATTTTTGTTTTTGGAATGGTTATGTTTTAAATCAAATTTTGATCTCCTTTTTTTTTAATCTTTTGAATCTATAGATTGAAATTCCTTGGTGTGCAAAATCATTCAATTCACAGCCCTGGTGGTGATTACCTATATATTTTTTTATTGCTTATTATTCGCTCTTATTATCTACATACTTTCTAATATATATTAAAACTAAAAATCGACTTCATTAAATTCATATCATCTTTTATTATTTTATTTAAAAAATGTATTTCTATAATCATTAGTTATCAGATACGTCAACTTAAATATATTATGCAAGTCAGTGTCAAAACGTCACAAAAAACGTATATAGTACTTACATATATATATCTACATATAATATACATTTTAGGGGTGACAAAAGGCTCATATTTTATTAAACCTCATTGTTGAATAATTTAAAGATATGCCCGTGAGAACGGACAGGTGTGTACTTTCGTGACCGGACATTTGGCGGTGATACAAATCCGCGGCAAACTTCTGTCGCATGAAGAGAAATAAGGAAGTGTGGGGATCAAATGATGAGTGTATACTGTATACATATTATACACTATACGTATACAGGATTACTCCAGTATGGGCTGGTAAGGCGGTTGCGGTAGTGATGGCGGTCGTCGAACCCGTATGCTCTATACGCACACATGCTCATTTTAATAATATTATACCTATAGACATGTGTGTACATGAGACGTGCACTGTTCATACCGAACTATTGCACACGATGGTAGCTATGCTTCCAAAAGGCCATTTTGCCATAGAAGTTGACGAATGTGATGGAACGTCTGTCGCAATAATAAGGGGTTATAGTATTGTGATTTTGGTGCTCTGAAAAAAAAGGGGAGAGACTTGAATGGAAAAATGCCGTAATACGGCGATAATGACTGTGACAACATATTATAAATTAAAACCATACATGAATCATCCGATTTAATCTGCGTGTACGCTATATGTGACCAATATACAATTGGTCACATTTAAGCAATAAATTATATTCAACGATATCGTGACGAATTTTATAAATCTCCCTGTTTTATAAATTGTTATTTTTTATAACTTGTTTTTGATCGGTGGTCTTCAATCTTCAAGTTCCTTACAGTTTTATAGATTGAAATAATAAAACAGATTAAATTTTTATCATAAGTTAAAAGCAAATAGACTTAATTAAAAATTGTAATAATCTTTGACCGGCATAATTTCAATTGTAGTATCTGTTTGTGTTGATTACCTATGTAACTACACGATATTTTGATTGTATATTATGTTCTGTACACTTACTCGTCGCCAATGTCTATTTAACCATTATACTGTTTAAATAGGCGACCGACGAGACGCTGGACTCGTTTCCAGAACCGTCAATAATTTTAAGTTCTCGGACAATTTCAGGATTTTTAAATCCTTCATCAATGCTTGTGTATTTAATGAAAAGAAATATCTGCATGGTTTTCATGTGCCTACATATATATAACAAGTATTATAATATGACAAATGTATTTCATTATTGTGCGCCTATATACACGTTACGACCTATTATACATCATTTTACTTACAAGCAGTCTTGGGGCGTGAAAAGAATGAAATTCGTGCATTTTTTTCATTGTAAACAACCGACAGTCGTCGCGTAATCGAAACTCCTTTATGGCCGGATGGTGTGGTGGTCGTTTGCAGCGTTTCGTGCCGTGCACAATATACGATATATTATATATAAATAATATAACAATACAATTTAATATTACAACAGTCACCAGAGGACGAGTGTAAATTTCGGCAATTTGCACCTTCGGTGGGATCCTGCAGCATTGACGACGGCCATCGGCGCGCACACGAATCATGCACGTCTCAATACACCCCCGGTG
Organism: Myzus persicae; assembly: GCF_001856785.1. Lineage (NCBI taxonomy): Eukaryota > Metazoa > Arthropoda > Insecta > Hemiptera > Aphididae > Myzus > Myzus persicae. Next base: position 402,565 of record NW_019100626.1, on the reverse strand, counting down.
CCGGATATTCGCGTGTAATTTTCCAGGTGTCCGGGTCGGCAGCTAATCCTCGTATTTGGATTCCACCATCGTATATTGCCGTGAAATTCACCGACGTTTATGTTATTATATACATTATATTTTATTGTATTATATTGTTATAAATATACGGTCATGTACACATATACGACGTAGCACACACAAAAAGCATCGCGTTCGGTCTTTTATGTACAATAATATCATATTATATTATTGTATATTATGCACACACGCCTCCGGGGTAGGATAATGACGGGTATTTAGGCCGTTCTTATTACCGGCGACACCTATTCCCCTTATAATATACGCGGTGATGTATGTATACGGCGACGGGACCAGCTGTGCCCCGCGCATATAAATGTCCATTGTCGCCTTTAGTGTGCGTGTGCCCTCCTCCACCCTCCCTCCTACAATCGAACAGCAGCAACAACGCTCTGCCGCCCGCATTCCGAGGCTATGGCACGGCGGCGGGACTAGCGAGAAAAACGTCGTACCATAAATTATTGTAAACTCTTCTTTACCCCTGATAAGAAGCTTTTCGGTTGTGATAAATTGCGGTTGGAACTAGGGGATTTTTTTTCCCGAGGAGAGATAAAAATAAGAGTAAAAAAAGTTGAACAGAGAGAGAGAGATAGAGCGAAAAAAAGGAAAATCCACCCCCCGTTCATGTACGGCCACGGTGCACGTCATTTGAATAAAGAGCAATAAATTGACATCGCGTGTCCGGACTGTGCACAAGTCTTCGGGACCGGCAATAAATCGTGTACCGTTCAGTATACTTCGGAAACATTGTGTATGTGTGCATGTGAGCGCGCGAAATGATGACCCGGTCCGCGGGAGAATAGAGCAGAGAATACCTACATATATATATTCCTGCGATCGGTTTTGCTGCAACCTCGCCGCCAAGTGTCGACCTTTGATTATATATATATATACACTCACTCCCAGGCCCTAAAATTCTACCCCCACTCGTTTCACGGCTGACGAATTTTTTAAAAATTATTAAAGTGGAAAGTTTTCCATTAGGTAAATTAGAAAATACTGTAATGCCGTTGTTTGTTTCTTTTTTTAATTTTTAGCTGTTGTTTGTCTGTCCGTCCGGCTGTCCGCCTGCTCGCCCGCTGCTATAGGTCAGTCGATTTCGATTCTGTTGGTAGTACGAAAAAGGTTTATTAACTGCTGCAGCTTACTCGATACTCATTTGAATATATTTGTATATTTTTTTAGCGTGTAGGTATTGTAATTAAATATTTATATTATGAAGAGTTAAATTACTGATATTTCATTTATAGCTACACAGTAGTATACCATCTAAAAAGAGAAAAGTTTCTTGAATTAAAACTATTTCATACCCACAATACAGCATAATAAATTAATGTTACTTAATACTCCGAGATACTGTATTACAATGACAACGCGTTTCTAAATGCATGCGTAAGATATTTGTTATCTATTGTTTTGGCCAGATGAGATTTGTGTGTATGACATTTTGGGACACTCATAAAGTAGTCATGTTATTGGATGACATCTGTTGTGTCAAGGGCTGTGTACAATAGGCTCGAATTGTTTGAAACGTACTATTTCAGACGCCTGATGACTTTAATCCATGAGTTTAATTCATTTAATCTCATCACGTACCTCGTATTATTATCAACTCTTTTTGCTAAAAGGCAAATATATAATTATTTAAGAATGGTTTTAGAGATTATGCGATCAGTTACACGCGTTGTTTAAAACAAAGAGCTATAAAACAATTTTGTGTTAACGCCAAATGTGATTTCAACGGAAATCATAATTAATTCGGGCATCTAGCATCCTAGTGTACTCTACCGGTAGTTATTCGAAAATTTTGAATTGTTAAACATAGTTATATGTATAACTTGTAACTACTACTCCCCATGCAGTGCAACGTATAGTGCATGCATATTATTATACCTGTACAAATATATTATAATGCCTTATATTATTCAACATTATGATATTATGAGAGAAACAAATACCTAATTATTGTGCTGACAGATACCTCATTGTAATGACTAATGGGTGTAAGCAACTATTGAGTTCTTAAGTAATTTTATCGAATTCACACCTAGAGACTTATAAGGTGTATTAAAATTGTATCACACGTGATGGAAACTATTTTTTTCCGATTTATTATTTTCATATAGCGGTAGGTACATATATTGAGTATTCTCAAAATCCACACTGCTCATGTTTGTATACAATAATATAAGTTAAGGTAAGTTAAGACTATGTCATCAGTAGGGTTTGATGATCAAATAAAACGTTTTCGTCTAGAACTAAAAGAAAAATGAACATGATTACAATAAAAAGATTTAAGTTATACTTAAGACACATCCATTTTAGTTTCTAACTGTCACTGTGCATTTCCTGTACAACGCGTATACGTAACTTAATGCTTTTACTATTACCTACAATTATTTATTTTTTTCTTTTTTCTTTTCAGGTAAGTCGATCGCCATAAACGTCTTCACATTGCATGGGTTATTCAGGTATTGTCTAATATTACATTATTATTATTTATGTATTAATATATTATGTATTATACCTAATTTGAGTTCAGGCGAGTTTTTTTTTGAAAAGAATAATACTTACTCACTTTCATCGTGTAAGAGGATGTCAGCGCACTGTTTGTTTTCTCTCTCTGGCTCTTGTGCAACTTTGACAAAACGTATATGCGCAGTATCATTTTTTTTATGTTCTTGAATAATTTTGGAGTTAAATTACTCATTACAAAATCGATAGAGAAGAATATTTTTGAGGGAGTGACATATCGATTTGTCTAAATATTGTCTCAAAACAATTTAAGCATAATTTAAAACTAAAATGTTTTTTTTTCGAAAGTCAAATAATAATAAAACCAATGTGTCGTTTCCTCAAAAATGTTATCCTCCATAGTTTTTGTAAAAAGTGATTTTACTCTAAGGTTACTTAAAAAATCATAAAAAAACTATTTTTGGTGAAAGCTTTATATTTATGTGTAGCGCTTGGGTCTGAGAGAGGAAACAAATATTGCCCTGACATCCTCTTAAGTATATTTTTGAATAATGATTCACTAAAGAATCCTCATTGGTTATGAAGGTCCGCTGATTTTCTTTCTTATCGAAATTAACGAGTATACAATTTTGGTTTTGTACCATTTGTGCATTATATTACTTTTTACAAGCACTTAATTGCTTAATTACTGTATATATGATATGCCTATCGCCTATACATGCAATGGTTTGCATCTGATTGTGGTGAACATGATGTTTTTCCATGAAAACATTCCTCTAGTTCACTGCCGTGTAACCGGCACATAATTCCTTACTCTCACGTTTAAACACATCCCAAATGTGTACCGCTTGATTTTTTTATGTTAAATATATATATATTATTATATGGTATTTGATTTTCAAACAGCGGTGAATTTTTCGGTTTCTTTATATAAAAAAAAAAATAAATAAAACTGCTATACTGTAGTTTTACCTATGCAGCTGTGCCCAATACCCGTCGGCTATACCGAGAGGGTTTATATCAGACCAGTTTCGTAGTTGTAACACGCACGCGATTTCCTTAGTATATATATAGTATATTCATACCAATAATGAAAATAATATTTTTTGTATTTCATCCAAACTTAATATTATAAAGAGTTACGTCTGTACAATTGTAATGTTGCATTTCCCATTCAAAAAATAATACAAAATACGAAATTGTTATTTCAGTGGTATATATTTTGTTAATTTGTTGTTTTACTTAATTAATGTGAAAACAATATTATGCTAATTATTATATATAGAAATGAAATACTTCAATGATATCATTTCATATAAAATATTGATTTTTTTTTATTTAAGTGTATTGCATTTGTTGTAGATACTTATATGTTTAAACTAATCGGATTAATTTTTTTAATACTGTTATTATATGACTATTACTTATATTATTATTTTATAATATTTTATTTTAAATCTTTTAGTAATTCAATATATTCTCGGATAATTCTGTGTAAAATAGTTGTTACAATTACTATTGTTATTTTGAAATGTTAAGTTTAATAATATGCTATTTCGTAAATTATTTCTCAGTGCGTGCAAACTATTAATATGAAGTTGGATTATCTGACACGGACCCGGCTGAATTAATTAATGTGAAACTATTCATCTTATAAATCATATAATATATTATTCATCTTGTAAATAAATAATTAAGTGCCTACAACAACGGAATTGCTATAGGAGAGGAAAGGTTAAGTTAATTTACCTATAAACCGTACATCAAAAGCTTTTGCGTTTAGTTGGCCACTATATGTAGGATTGAGACTAATGATCGAGAACTTCGTGATGTCGCTATTATTTTTACCTCTACATTTTACCTCCCATTCATATATATATATACTCCCGGGGGTGAAATATTGCTGGTAATGCGGTTCATTTGTATTCACGAGATAACTCTGGGGGACGATGATGAAAAAAAAGAGGGTGAACGGGTGGCTAGATATTGCGCTGTGGCGGAAGAGAACGATCCGAGTGAAAAATGAGAAAAACGAAATTGGCTGCACCTTTCTCAACCTCCATTCTTCCCACCAAGACAAGCGCCAAAAATTATTTAGAAAAATAAGTAGGCGTTATAGCTTTTTCCTTTGACAACGCGTGGCGATGAGATAAGACGATTATAATATTATATAGTATTATAATATGTATAATTGTACTTGTACACCTAGGTTTCAAAAGTCATTTTGATTGTAAAATACTTATATACTATAACTACAACTACCACTAGTAGCTTGGCGTGGCTCGTTAGTAGCCCAATCTGCAGCATTAAATAAAAACATATAGCTAACATACTAACATAGTAACTACTTAGGTAAAAATAATTTATGAAGCTGTTTATTTTTTTTCGTTGTTGACAGTTCCTAAAATTGTTTTGACTACTAAAAACTCAGTATCTCGGGATTCGAAATGATTATTTTTACTTGTCTGTCGCATCCGTCGAAAACGTTAGTTACACAAACACAAGTTAAATATTAATATATTATATAGACCTTAATGTAATAATATTTATAGGTCTAACAATAGATAACATGAGATCTAATAAATCATCATTTCTATTTACAAGTTATACCAAGGTTGCACTCTTATCTCGTTTATTTTATTTATTAAAGTTGTATTGACCGTGTTTATTGTTGGGTAGTCAATTTGATGATTAAGATACATATTTTAATTCGTACCATATTATTTAAATGTATCTGTTATACTTCTCATGAATATTGATGTGTAATATTTATAGTGATCTATTCGGTTGTTGATAATATAGAATGACGATAGTTAGTTAGTATACTATTGTTAATCGATTAGATAACGATAATATAACAAAACTTCGATATCGTTTCAATTTTAAGTACACAATGTGTACAATATAGTATACATGCCTACTATACGTACAAAATTCTGCTTTACATCGTGTTACAGGCTATTTTAATTACTGAATAATTTACTTATAGCGTTAATTTTGTCAAAATTATGTAACTTATAAATCATGAGATGCAGCTAAATGAAATCATAATTTTTTTTTTTTTGCAAATGTTGTCTTATTTGTTAATTTATTTTCATTTAAAAAAAATGTTACATCAAACAATGAATTATTTCTCTAAAGTATTATTACACACAAATCATCTATATAGACAAATATGCCAATTAAATATGCCCTAGTTTATCATTCTAGTGAACAACCGCATTTTGTAAAATATACAATACTTATAAAACATTTTACATTTCTCCGTATAAATATTGCGTACATAAAAGATAATAATTATGTATGGTACAAAAATGATTGAATAATGTTTTTTTTTTCATAAATAAACGTAGGGTTTAATTTCCCATATGGTTGTTCCTTTCACTTGGTTCTTTTTTTTACTTATAGACCTGCGGGTATTAACTTTCAATTTATTTTACTGGGTCTAAAAATATATTACATACGAGAAGTAAATTTCATAGTTTATTGATATATTGCTGTTGAGCAGATTTAGACCTTGATATTGGTACTTAAACATTTGTAATCTGGGATAATTATTTAGAAAATAATAATTTTTTTTCTATAATCCTTAATTGACTACAATAATTGAGTCGGAATTTTGTTTTAATAACATATTTTAAACCAAATGGAATTTAGCTGGATAAATCCTTTGAATTAAAACGGAAGAGTTTATGATTTTATATTACTTTTTTTGTACACAGGATTTATTTTCACCCCCGAACACATACTAAGCGCATATCGTCAAATTATTATCGGATTTCTTTAACCTATAATTGTAGCATACATTTTGGGGGACCTAATATATTTTCTTTTTATGAAATGAATTGTTATTACTTTTCTGTTGTGTGAACGAACCACATCATTAATCCGAAACTCTTCTCCGCGGGCAACCGGTCTGTGTGTGCAAAATCTTTTATATTTATATTTTTTTTATCATTGAATTCCTCCAAAGCACATTTATTCTTACGTCTATATAATTTTTCTCTTCCTCTATTAAAAGAAAAATATATTGAAAAAATAGTTTATATTTTATACACACACATATATATATACTATCTGTGTATGTGCATATAATATATATATGATATAATATTAGTATGTACACACAGATACACTCATATTCGTTTTTTTTTCTTCCGGAGCTTGTCATAACCGGCTCGCCGGTCATTATTCAGACGACGGTGCTTGTATAAATCACAATACCGGCTCTCCCGTGAAACAGGTTTCTCGTGGTTGTTGGCGTGAACACGCGGCGACGGCGACGGAGCGCGGCGGCTGCTCGCGCGATGACCAACGAATCTGATACTATCGTGGACACACGAAAAAACAAACACGTCCCACAAAATATTATGGGGAAAAAACAACAGTCTAAAGAATTAATAAATATATATTATGGCATCCAGCTGGGTGTGGGATTCGATATTTTATCGGTTAATTATTATAAATATACAATACACACGCATGTATAGATACATTGTTTTTTTTTGGCGTTTTGACGAAAATCTGGTATCGCGTATGCACATCTCACAATTTTGGCCTTTTCTCCGTCTGCAGCAAATGCGTGGGGGTATTAACGACACTTAAACCCTACCAGTTGTTGCCCGATCGTAAATCTGTTTTGATATATATTTACGAAATTTTCGGAACAAAGAACGTATTACTCTGAGTTATATGCTGTATTTCGGGCAATAAATTGATTCAACAGTTGTCTAAAGTTACACCCATTGTTGTAGGCTGTGGCTTGTGGCAAAAAGAGGAAAATGAAATGTATAATGTGAAAACCATAAACGAAAAAAAAACAGCGCAAGGGCGGGCTTTTAAAAACAGTCTTTTATTGTTTATTCTTTTTATCTCGGATACGTATATACATTGTATATGTACGACGCATTAAAACCAGTTGTTAAACGTTCTCCAGAAATAGTTTATAGTTTTGACCATTCTTGGTATGCAAATTTGATATTTTATTTAACGCATTTTGTAGTGAATTTCAAGCACGACCTGGGAAATTTGTCTTATTATTTACGATACGAGGCAACATTGATGTCTGGTTCTGGTGGTACTCATTTTCATTTGTAGGTTGTAACATATTATATGATATTATATATATATATGTATGTATAATGTATAGTATTTAAACGCCTACAGTTTACCAACATTAATATATATATAATATATAAACAATTTAATAAATTATGAGAAATAATATCCATTAAAAACGTCCTTATGATATAATAAAAACCATCTTTGAATTAAATAAAAAACGGAATGTTTGTAATGATTAATAAATAGGAGACGTTTTATCCGCCGCGCCATATAGATATTATCCTTTATTAAAGGTGTATTATTCATAATAAGTCATTATTGTTTAACTATAGGTAGTATAGTTATTTTTCTATAGTTAGTTTATTCACTTGAATAATATAGATAACAGTCCGGCGCCATTAGAACTCACTTTTAATTTCGTGTTACATTAAATAAAAACTTCCAAAAAGGAAGTACTGCCGCCCCGTTATCTAACAAATACGCGCACAGACATAATATAACATAGCACGTTACAAGGAAAACACTCAACATATGTGGCACGTAAAACATATATCTTGGAGTGACGGGGGAAACCTATGTTGGAAATCTATCACTCCTCGTGAATGACGACGGAAGGTACCTACGTACTATAGACCATATAGGTAAAGGACTAGAAAAAAAGGGTCAACGGTGGAGAATGGAGATGATAGGTCGGAAAAGCACCAGACGGACTGTTGTTAAAGGGTGTATTTGATGATGTGTTGCGAAAAACGGACTAGTCAGCGACGCAACAGCGTGGCGTCGTCGGCGTCGCAGTCATCAATCAACTCCCCCCCCCCCCCGGGAGCACATGTTGCGCTTCGCGCCCAGCCAATTCTGCGGTGACGGCGGCGACTCGAAGGGTTAATATTGCCCGCTTGTGGCAGACGAGTCGCGGAGTCCTCTGTATACTCATGTTGCTGTAGAGCGGCATGCGCGAGAGAGACTTCATTATTCAAAATAACAATTTCGCCCGCAGACGACGCCCCCGCGCTGATTAATGACCCCCACATTGACATAATATATACAAGCACGCACGCTACACGTGCTTTTGAACGCATCGTGTGCACGTATAGGGAAATACGTACCTGGTTAATCGATAAGACAAGACCACCACCACAGTCCGGGTTCGGGAAAACATTACCGAAAAAAAAAACGATTATTATTCACTTTTTCAATTAGACATCACAACGCTTATTAACATATTTCGTGAACCATAAACACACACAACGTACCTGGTTTAACTTACGACCGAGCGCGCGTGTTAGTAACCTACGACGGTAGTATACGCTGCGCGTGTGTGCATCTACAGACCGACCGTGTGTGGCGTGCACACACACACACTCACTGCGGATAGAAACGGCATTCCGAGCGGTCGAGCGCGCGCGGGCTCGCACGCAAGCAACTCTTCCTGGAGAGAAAAAAATCTGTTTTAATTGTCCATCTCTCGGAGAGCATTAAAAGAGTTGAAAAAAATAAAATTCCTTGTCCGCATGTGCGTATTATAATTTATAAATATTATAAAAACATTATTCGCGTACGCACAAGAGTACAAGACTCATACTGATGTATGATAATATACGCACGTTGATGTAAGTCCGACTCGCGGCGGCCCTCCAAATGACTCGTTTATGACTAACCAATTTTATTACGACTATCTGCTCAGGATTTTCGCTATCAGGTAGTTTATAATATTATTACGATTGTTGTCTGCCAATGTATGTGAATGCGATGAATGATGATAATAATAATAATATTATATTAAGCGCCGTGCGTTTTCGCGTTCGTCCGCGCTACCCGGAGCGCTCCGTATAGCCGCATCCGCCCTCAGCGCTCCTGGTGCTCGCGCAGCGTGCTTTCCTCGTATTATTGTTTTTATTCTCATTTATTATTATTATTATTATTATTATTATTATAACCATTGTGCCATAATTTCATGTTATACTATTAATTATTTGATTTTTTTTCCCAACACAGTTGGAAGTCTGCAGTAATTGACATGTTTTCGACTAGGAACCTTTTTTTTATTATTGTTCAATAATAATGTAATATGTAATATAATTACGCTTTGGTAGGTAGGTAATAGGTATGTATAGTGTTGTTTGCACGCCGGTGAAGTCAATCTCGTGTTAAATGTATTACGTTTTCCGAGTAATTAAATGGCAATTTCACGACGTCAGTTGTCGAATTATCTCTAATCCACGTCTTTCATTAAACGTATGCTATAGTAATATATTTCTAAACACATTTTTTTCGAACTTAATAATGTTATTGCGGCTGGTATTTATTTGGGTCGCATACCTATAGTAGGGCTCAGTAGGCGTTTGCTTATAAATTCGCAAATAAATTATATTTTTTAAACAAAACCAGAGCGGTATAATACTCGTGTGTCAGCGTTGATACCCTATATGTATATTGTATACCGATTTTCGTGTTTTGAACAATAATAATTTCCACCCTCTTCTATGACTATTATTTCCACCAACACCACCACCACCACCACCACCCGTTTGTCTATAATATCGATTGTATTCGGTCTTTTTTTGTCGTTGTGTGTGTGTGTGTGTGTGTGTGCACGCTTGTGTTCTCCACAACGCGTCGAGCGATGCGTTTTGAGTTTACGCTTTCTGCAGCAGGCTGTGTGTTTGGCGACCAACCTGACCGGGGAACAATTGTAGGCGAAATAATCGCACCCGTTTCGGGCGGACGACGGACGGAAGCGACATCGGGAACGTGCTATAGGTTTGATTTATGCGCACCGGTCCGTTTCGCATATATAATAACGTACACTGCATTGGTGGGTGGGTCGGAGGGTGATGGGCGATATTAAAACCGCTAAATCATTTGCATGTACAACGTTCCCGGGAAACAATTGGACGGCGGTCTATGCAGCATGCGGGGGTGTAAGCACAAATACTAATTCGACATTTTCGCACGACAACGAGGTTTTACCCTAAAATTTAGTGTGGAACACTCGTCTTGCTGAAATAATAATATTAAGAATGAGTAGAGTTCCTACATATGGCCATATAGTAATAGTATAACTATTAACTATGTATATTAATATGTATTAATTAATACCTAAGTATGGTATAGTAACTATAGTAGTATGTGTATAGTACTGTAATATAGTGGTTGTATATACAGTAGTTGTGAACAAAGTGGTAGTGGTAGCTGTTGATAAATTAGTGCCAGTGCTACGTAGATCTACGTAATTATTGTTGGTTAGCGGTAATTGCGGTATACTTGCAATGGAGGTAGGATTCGGTTAAGTATACTTAGGATAGAAAAAACGACGTACACATGGTTATTAAAAGTTTCGTCCATTTTATTTACGTTTGTATTTCTTTGTAACGGTGTATTACTAATTTAGTAGACATAGTATGGGCTGTTGTATGCGAAAATCGTGTTTTTACATGCATTTATGAGTTTTATTTTGCCTGTAACGTATAGTTAAATAAATTACAAAAAGTTGCTTCACATAACACAAGAAAATTATAAAGTATAGTTACTATTAAATTATGTGTGTATGGACGTAACACATTTTAAATTATTCTAAGAATTTGTATTGTTATATTTTAGTCATTTCATAAAAACTCAATGATTGTCTTGTGTTCAAATAATATTCATATACCTATCTATAATTGAAAATATTTTTTGTTGAGTTATGAAATCTTCGTTCTATCATAGAGTTGGTAGGTATCAAATTAATAAATAGAAATATTTATTTTAAAAATAAAAAATAAAAAAATATTTTCCGTAAAATTAAAATCAAGAATATAGGTACTATACCTATGTACCTTACCTATTTATTTATGAAACCGACACTACCCACATAATATTTATTTGTGTATATTGTTTATTCGTGTACATATATTGTTTTTACACGCAGAAGCTTCCCTAATTCTCCCTATTGACCAATTTTGCTATAAATGTAGTGAACTTTAAAATATTCTATTTTATAAGAATAACTTACCACGATCTCTATCGACAAGTATATTTTACTAATAAGATTTATTCAGGTGATGTTTAAAAAAATATTTTTGGTTTTGATAATTGAATTCGTCGTAATATTTTACGATTAATAAAACGATGAAAAAGTTTTTAAAATAATAAGAAATATATTATTTCACTCAGACTGATAATTAATTAATGTTAGGTATAATGTCATAGAATCACTAGCAGATACGCTCAGGGGAGCCTGTTTTTGTTGTATTATTGTATAGCCGTCGGGCTTGCGAGACTAAAAATATATGTGACGACTGACAATGTCTCAATCGATGATCAAAAAGAAATGTCAATAGGAATAGCCGTAATTGATTTCTCAATGCTCTAAAATTTTATAAACGGTGTTTAACATCAACTAATTTTCGTTTTGATGTTAGATGACTACTGTGTACTGTGATTAATAATTTTTTTGTTTATCTTTACGATATTTTTTATTAGAAATGATTGAATACAGATTTGTATTACGTACATTTAGAATAATTACTACTCCGGTTATACGGTTGTATATAATAGACCATCGTAACCAAAAATTATTATTTTTCTAAATGAAAAATCACTAATAAACACTGAACACTGTATAGAAACTAATTCAAATGTTTTGTTGATTGTATTATCTGAATTGCCATTAAATATATTCCAACCAGTATATAAGACAGTGCCTTGGCGATAATTTTAAAATATAATATTTTTCACGGTTTATTATACATGAAGCCGTGTATAATATAATATAGTCGCATAGAGACGCCTTTTTACGACATTGACATATTGGATAGCTTACTAAGTAATCGAATAAATAATATAGGTAACAATGACAATAATGCATTTATGAAGTGAAGTGTCAATCTTTTGCTAAGTTAATGTTAAGGTAATATTATTCGAATTGTTTCGCATATTTTACCGGACATATATTTTGTCTTGTAGTACCATTTAGACTCATATAATGGACCCTAATTTGAATTTTTTATCGCGGAGAAGAGAGTTTGCCCTATGATTTTTTTTCACTATGTTTTCAATTAATGTTTGTAGGTATATGTAAATTGTATACTGTATAGTATTTGTATACACACTATTTATAATTTATATATATAGAAGATATACAACATAATTGATAATACTGTCTTCTAAAAATCACCCCTAGCTGTTTAAAGCCGACTGACACTGGTCGACTTAATTTCGCACAACTGACGTTATCGGCGGGAAACCGTATGAAATTGGTGGTCGTGGATTTTTAAGGGATGTGTGTGGGTAGGGAGAGCACATATAAATTATCGCAGTGCATCCGGTTTTTCCCAGGAGACCTGCAGCAGGACGGAGGGGACGTCCGGCTTTATCGGTAGCTTTATGCAAATCGCAAGGAGCCACCACCGTTAAATTTAACACCACCATTGAACCGCCGCAGTTTTCGTACGCAATCGGTCTTCGTCACGGCCGCCAGGCGTCACGCTACCTCGACGAGCACGAAAAATCCGCCTCAGCTCGGTCTTATGGTATGAACCATAATATATATGTAGTATAATAATAATAATGTATGTGATGTGACGTTTGATTGTATTGCAATGCTGCAGCCACCACATAGTGAATTGTGTTAGCGATGTAACTCTGCAGCAGTTACTCACCCGAGTCACCGTAATGATTTCAATAATCCTCTATATTATTATATAGTATATATATATATATATAACATACGTTGTTGTACAATGAAGTGGCGGACAATATTATATACCTAACATGAATTATTGTGAAACAAGTGTTTTATAAGCATCCGCCGAAAATCAATGAAATCATACTGCGGAATACTGAGAACCCACTACTGTCGGTGCAGATATATGCTATATACACATAAGTGTTCGCCTTAATAATGTATTATACACTACAAACGTCGTTCTGTGGTTAGTGCTATTGATACTCACTCGGCGTGACGCAAAAACATTACCCTAAGTATTTTCGTTCATTTTATCGAGTTGATATTGTGTAATTGTAGTGTATATCGAATAAGTAAAGGAATAGATAAAAAAAAACAATTATAATTATGACACGAAAATCTGAATGAAACAAACGTTGTTCGACTGTGGCCGTCGATCGGTTTCGTAATAATAATAATAAAATATGTAGGCCGCCTTCGCCGGCCGTCGTGAATCAATTTATCGGCGACTGCGGTCGTCGACAAAAGCGGCCCCGAGGCCGTTTAGAAAGTATTTGCATACATCTACGTACGGAGAGAAGACAATATTATATACGACGGGACAGCGCATTTATCACTGCAGGCTGCTGCCGCTGATGATACTGCGGAGGAGAAGGAGGAGGATCGAGGAATAATGGCTATGCCGGTGGTTGGATCCGCCGTATAATCATTCGGAATGACACACGGGGACGTAATAAGTGGCAGCAGCAGCAATGCAACCGGTGTGGTGTATATACACACACACACACATATGTATAATATATTTATGTATGTGTGGACCGGGAGATTTATACCCTATAGTGTTTATGACACGAGGGCTATAATATATTAATTATTACTGTCGTCGTTGTCGTCTTCTGTGCTGTACACATTACTATGTATACTATTACACAACTATACTACCTGCACCACTGCTATACGACTACTATATTATATCATAATATAGTGCTAATACAACTCAACCATTACCACTCGTATGTTGCTAAAACGACAAGAGTACTTTATATTAGAGTGGAGAAGTGCTTCTACATCAATTTTTGAGGATTTCTTCAAATGAAAAACATCACGTTTCCGCGTAATGGACCAGGTGCAACTAGCTGTTTTCTCTATAAACCGAGTATTCGCCGACTCGTCAGCTAGCCTCCCGGTTGCCAGATAACGTTTTAACATTCGGGTTTCAAACGATTTTTCACGCTATTGTAAACCTACTAAAGTTCCGCTACGCATGCGAACGGCATAATATGTTATAAAATATGTTTCTTCACTGCAAACGGGTTTTTAAATTTTATGACATCATAAATGTAACCGCGTTATGATGATAGTAATTATCTCGGACAACAAAAGCGTATTAGACTATAAAGTATAAAAATGAGCCTGAGATGGAAATTACAGCGTTTATCCAACCCTTTTTCAAATTCCAGTTTATGTAAAAACTAAAATAATATACCGTCGAATTGTATGTATATTACGATGTAGTGAGGTACCTATATTATATTAAGCGCATTATTATCAAACACATTGTTTTCTTCAGTCATCAGAAATTAGAAGTGTCAGACTGTAAAATAATACTTAGGTAGTTAAGTAAGAATTACAATTGTTTGTTTAAGACTACATTATGTACTGTATACCTACGCTTAAAATAATAATGTAGATTCGTTGTAAACGTATGCATGTAAAAACCAATCAAGACATAATTATAATTTAAAACAAGGTAAAATAATGTATATTTTACATCCAAATAAATAAATAAATTTTACTTCATAGTATAAACACTTGAAAATCTTTAAATACTACTTACATCATTAATGCCGTTTTTCAGAAAACTATAAAAATGTTTACGAACTATCGGTTTTCGATTTTCATTTTCAAGGCAATATTTAACCAATAACCTTGGTTTAAAAAAATGTATACATTTTTGATAATTCGATTTCAATGGTTTATAAAGGTAACTGAAGCTGCTCCTTCAGATAACTTTTTTTTTTACCTCTTGTTCTTCCGACTGTTCTTAATTCAATTACTCTTCATTGCCCATATCTATATATATATATTAACTATGCACAGTGTCGGTGAACGTATGGAGACACTTTTTTTTAATCGTAAGCGAGGCAGAGAAAACTGAAAAGAGTGTAGTTATATGACCGTGGAGAGGTTAATGAGTGCAGACGGGCGCACAAAACATATTAAAACTGGACGAGGGCATAATGGCGACATTGGTCAATGTACGTTTGGCTAACAAACCGGAAATAACCATACGACAGCCGTGTGACCATTCACATTAAAATGACAACGTAATCGCCACGTAGAAATGCATTCGGCGCAGAAAATGTTTTTTATTTATTATTATTAAATTATTTAAACGATGCTGTCTCCTCAAAAGCCGAATAGGTATTAATGATACGCACACCAAAAACTGTTAGTTAATACATTTTCATGTTTTACTTAACGTGTACGGAAAACATTAAAGAAAGCAATCTAGTATAAATAAACTGAAAACTGTTGGTAATAATTAAAATGTAGGACAAGTGCCAGCGTATTAAATGTATCCTTACTTCCTCAATTTACACTGTTGGTGATAATTATAGATTATGATAATAATAAATATTAATAATATTCACTGCATTATTGTAAAATTTCTGATCAATTTGACTTTTTATAATTAATATAATATTTTCATAAGGAAAACATTTTTATTTGGACACGTGCAAATATATGGTTTCTATATTATATTGTGTCTTGATTTCGTTGTATATTGTATTTTGCACGAACCGACCTCCCGTTTGAAAAACTCGAAACAAAAACAAAACGAAACCTTAAAAATATAAACATTTCAGTTGTTGAAAAGCTTTTCAATATCGAAATTAAAAAAAAAATGGAACACTGCAAATTGGTTGCCCAAAGCTCGCTGTGAAAATTGTTACGTCACAAAACGAACCTTGGGTGGCAGCCGAACACATCTCGCCGGGCTTGGAAAAATACGACCGGTCTGCAAAAACAGTGAAAAGCTTATAAACTACAATAACGATATACGAGTTTTTTTACGCAACTCGCAGACGGCGTAATTTGTTAGCGTATAATAACAGTGATAAAAATGAAAGGAAAAAAAAATGGGAAAATGAAAAGCCGACGTCGTGTGAATTATGGTACCTAGTTTGTTGTCGGGGTTTGAGAAGTGGCGGCGGTGGCTTTGAATTTTTACAACCTGATACGAATTTCTGAATATTCGGGTGTTATATATATATATTATACTGTTGAACGCACATAAATCCAGAAAGAAAATAAACACATATACACGTCGAATTTCGAAAAAGCCACAGAAGTTTTTATTTCTTTTTTTCCTCTCACCGTGTATACACGCGTTTTTGAATATCATACAGCATCATATACATTATATTTATACAGGTACATGCTCGCGTATTCGTTCGTGTAACGGTACGCGGTCGGTGTTGTTTTTTCTCGGCACACGTTATTCGTATACACATATATAATAGGTATAATTCTTTTCCCGAAAGAATGCGAGCGGTGTTGCGGCGGTGGCGGCCCCCGATGAATGGGAGAGAATAATATTTGCATACAAAGATGCCATAAACCATTGCGGTGAAACCAAAATAATAATAAAGTAACTGACACAATTGCGTGCGCTCTTACCACGGGGTGGTGCATGTTGCGATATGTTGTGTCGGTGGCTTGTATAATACAATAAATATATGTACAAACATATATGCGTTGAACACTCGAAGTGCGTGTATTTTATGGTGGTTTTCGCGCGCCGAATTCCACGTGAAAACGCGCGGGGGCTCGCTTTTGTCGCAAGCCGACTCGCCAATGGAATATTGTATTGTTGTCGTCGAGAAACCAGTCGGAAATCCTATGACGACTCAATCGTGGCGGGCCGTATAAGACAATCCAATTTGCATTTCGCGAAATATCACCCCAGATTTCACACCGCAACACAATGTACCTACGGTGATAATATTATACGTTTCGTTGTTCGAATACCTATCGTGTTTTTGGCGATATCTACAGATAGCGTATACGCTTTTTTGATTTTAGCAGATTTCGCGATTTGTATGTTTGAATACTTATGTTTATTTTGTATGTGTGTATTTTGTATCCGCTTTTGCAGGTCGACGTTTGTAAACGAGTTAGAGGTATTTCTACCTGTTACCTACACACGCAGACGCGTATGTAATATGCTTATAGTTGTATAGGTACCGATTAATTTATACTTAACCGCGAGGAAATTGTTCGGCGTGTATGCATTCGGTTTTAGTTTGGGGTGTGCTATGTGCTTGCAGTGCGTGTGTAGCGTTGAGACGTTATGTTCTCGTTAGTTACGCACGTGAAACTTTAGTCACTTTTGATGTAATTACGGACACGCGTCATGTCGCGAACACGTTTCAAACAACATCTCTCTCCTCTAAACTCCTCTGCAACCGAACGTCAAACATGCGTGGATGGAATTATTCCGTGATTAACGTATTAAATTAAAAAGTTGACGGTGGACGACCGCAGTGGTTAAACGTGCAGTGCGGAAAAGTTTATACATGTACCGCGGGTATCGAACGCTGGTACAATTATTATTATTATTATCATTATTATATCGACCAACCTTCGTACTACGACATGTGCTTAACAAAGGCCCTACTGAAACTGTTCGAAAACTTTCCTCGCTCGTTTTGTTGTTTCCCATGTAGAATACGAACCCAGTTGCTATAATTTTTTTTAACCGCCCAAACATCGAACGAAAAGCCAACTCAGTGAAATCGAATAACGTACCATAACGTATAACAAGTTATCACACCTCTTGTACGCGCTTGCTTTTGTATACGACGCGATAACGCGATTTCAATGGCACGGTGTTCTGTCTGCAAAAACGTCGTCTTGTCATGGGCGGTATAGTAAACAATCGCAAGTTGCAATAACAGCTGCGGTACAGTTGAAGGGAAACTAAAAATAAACGACAACTTACATACAACGTGTGAACCAATTAACCGAGATAAAATGTGAAAAATAACTATACGTGTATAATATATACATACCTAAATTGTATCGTTGACCGCGTGTATATATTCGTTGTAACGCTGTATTCGCATTTTTTCTGCTAGTAGGTGTCCTGTTTGTGTTATACATTATTACTTTATACTCGTGTTCTGTGTAAAGGCTATGTCTATTGTTATTCAAACACACATGTTTAATTAACGAACGATTTCGAAAGTAATCCACATTTATACAAACAGTGACCAGTTCATAATACCCCCAATCATCGCATCAATTAAGGCCGAAAAGCACGTTGAAAGCTATATCCAAGTGCGAGTTAACCAGTAAAATTTCATATTTGTTCAATTATTGTTCATAGTATTCTCTACATATACATAAATATTTTTTATTCTTTATTATAATTGTTGTTGGAATTTTGATGGCAAAAATAAAACGTTCAAATTTGAAAGAGAAATTAATAATCATAATTTATCAAATTTTCCATCGCGTTTTATTTTATTCGTGCATGACCATATACTATGTTTGCGGTTACTTTACGTTTTTGGTTATCTATCACATCTTGTGTGTTGTTAACCAAAGCATGATTATCCTTCTCTCTGTTTCGCTATCGTCGTCGTCGTCGTCTGCATTGAAATCAAAATTACAAGCAAATGTAGGTACAAATGTTGATGTGCTTACCTTACATTATTCCTCGACTCTTTGATGCCAGGGACTTGACATTTCGATATATCGCACATAATAGAGTTGAAATTTAGTAATAATATAGGTTAATCTAAAGGCGTGTGATAATAAACAAACATATAACATTGGTTTTAATAAGTTTGAACCAACTATACTTACCATTAGTTACCATCCGATGATGATTACGCAAATAAAGAGCAAGTGCAGTCTTACGTATAATTCGTACTAAATATTTATTTAATCAAATGCGTACACATTTTTTCAAAAATGTTCTCCTTTACGATTGAATTGTATACGTTCAATGAAAAACGCTCAGATAGATATCAGAATGGGTGGTGATTGGTGGTGTATACCACATTGGGTGTATACGAACGATATCATACATATTATGAGTATATATAGTAGGAAGATGATATTAATATATAATATATGTGTAAGGGTAAAAGTGCACATAACGGAACAGCTGACGGTTTTGCTTGTACAAAAGGACAAGTAGTATAGAAGCGCGTTATTACACTGTAGCGTAGCCGTGGCGAGAGGATGGGAGAACGGTGCCCAAAAACGGTTAAGTCCGGCAGAACCGTTCGAATGGTTTTGCATAAACACCGCACGGACGCCGTATTCGGAAACAATAACGATGTCCGTCGTTGCAGTTATACATGCGGATGCTACCGTAAGTCGTATCTGCACGTGCCGTACGGATTCGTATTTTCATAAAATCACAATACTGTTTTGGCCTGCAGTTCATATAATACATACAATATACATGCGTCTATTATCCTCTGGAACTTACCAAAACTTTTTCTCAAAGTTGCCGTTATTTTCTCTCATATTTTTTTTAATTAGTGTAGAAAAATCTGTAATAATATAACCTATACCTACCTAAATAACTAATATATTGGTCTTTAATCGGGTTATTTTTAACCTCAATAAACTCAATTATAAAATAATAATACTATAAAAAATACCTACTGCTACTACATACCAATGATAGTATTATAAAGATGTTTAATGTATTATTCAATATTCAGTTTTTTACACTGATCAGTACTCAGAGTATAACTTAGATTTTTTGTTTACCAATAAGAATTTATATTATATTTTGTACGCTTTTTTTATTTAATTTTCTCAATTCTGTGGACTATCAACACGAACATCGATCGTTTTATATTCAATGACGTAATTCACGGTTCTGAGTTCTATAATTTTATTCAGCTGTATGAAAAAAAATATTCTAAAGAATTGTTGAAAAATTATTCATATTTAATGTGTTTTTATCCAAATATGTTACGGAAACTAGCTATCGCCATGAAATAGTTAAGTGTAATAAATCGTACTCGGAGAGGCGACAATTTTTATTTTTTTATTAAATTATCCGGATTGCTGAGAGTATATATTATGGGTGTATATAGAAAGTAATTTTTGACCCCGGGAGTCATCAGGAAATTACGTGGTCGTCATATATAATAACTATATATAAGTGAGATTTAAGGAAAACATCTTCAGACAGCACTTTCACACCAATAAAATACCAGCACGGAATGCTGGTATGCTGAGCACAATATGGTCATTTATCACCTTGTGCAACATAATATGATCAAGGGTTGGAAAACATTTATTTTGTGCTTTCCGATTGTTCCGGTTTAAAAACTCCCACAAAACGATCACCATGCATATTTTTGATTGTCGTCATTTTGTATCGGGTCAGGCCGTGTGCATTAAAAAATGTATATTGATGCTCAAATGCTCAATCACAGCATAACTCACTTACAAAATACTAAATAGTAGGTACTTTGTATAATATCGTGGTGGTAATATATTATTATTAGTATCCCTTAAGCGTCTGTATATTTTCTTTTGTTCGTGGCTTTTATTATCTATTTATATTATATAGTGTTTACGATATATTTTCATAAGATCAAAACAACCACTCCGATTTCGGTTGAAATTTGACGTTAAAATATTAAGGGTAAAATAGATAATGAGAGGTTTTTGCGATCTTGGTCAAGTTAATACTCGACACCTGTCAAACGGGACCCCACCCGCTTGTACCTTATGATCGATGAGACCGTGATTGATTGATCCCTTTTAATGCGCCACCCTCTTGCGACTTTTTCTCCCGGACGTTGCCACGACCAATTATGACGTATCGACGACGAGCCGCCAAGTGCTGCTGTTCGTGCGCTGCCTGTTAACTGACGCATAGGGCGAGGGAAACTGACATTCACAAACGACCTTTTTGTCTTTTGCACTGACCATATTGCGATATCTTTGTTTCCACAAAAATAATCGATTTACTCGTTTTCTTTGTATCCAATATTTAATTCCAACCCGGTTAAAAGTATTAATATCGCATTTCTATCGCAGTAGTTTTTGTTAGTTAAAGTTTGTTCAATATAATTAAAAATATCTCTCGAACTCCTCAATTAAATCGTCTACATATTATAATATGCGTATAATGTCTTATGTATTAACAAATCGTTGAACCAAAAGTGTTTTATACTTATAACACAATCTATAATTATATGTAGGTATAATGGTATATATTTATTCTTCGTTTAAAATTAGTTTATTTGTTGCAATTCCTATTAAGTAATATTAATTGCCAAGTTCTATAAAGTATGTATTTATATATTATATTGATCAAACCTTTCAGCTGAAGAGTATGTGCATCGTAGCGTGCTTAGTTGTGTCACATTTTGTAATAATTACGTGCAAGTAATATCCGTATAAATATAATAAATATGTCAAATTGACGGTGGAATAAAATAATTAAAATACAGAATACCTGCACAGTATTATTTCACAAAGAATATCGTGCGTCTTTATATTATTATTATGTTGTTTTTTTTTTTTTTTTAATGTTTGTCGCATGATAATCTGATAGAAAACTGCGAATAAAATATTACTTATTTTGATGTTCGTCCGGTGTGACGACTGTCTCATACTCACATGGATCGTATTGTTTTTATATTCACCACATAATTATTTTCGTAGAAATTTCATACGAAGGTAACGGTTGAGAAAATAATCGAATATTTTGCAAAAAAAAAAAAAAATGTTAAGGAGGACGAAGCTAAAACTGCACAATGACCATTTGTGGTTATTTCCCATAGGATATGCATATAATATGTATTAAATATAATCTCTTTTTTGTTTAACGATATTGCAAAAAAAAATGGAAGACGTTTTCTATTTTGACACGTCACGTTTACACGTCGAAACGAAGGTGGGGGTGGGATGAATCGTATATGGGACAGTTTTACAGTCGGGGCGATTGCGTATTCGAGTGGAAACAGTCGAGTATACCTACTCGCTCCTACACACAGATGATGAGGTATGTGTAATGTGTATATTGTGTGGACTATAATGTAGAGGGTGAGCACCGTAATAGGCGCAATGCAGTATAATGGATAGGACGGCCAAAACGCATTGTACTCCTAAACTCACGAGTTTCAGGGGAAACGCCAAGGGGCGAATAAAAATCGGGCAAACGAAAATAATGTACGTAAATAAATTGTCGACGGAGAGGGAAAACCAACGGCTCGAGGCCAAAAAAAGAAAAAAGGGAACGGAAAACTTTGAAAAATACACACACACAAGTTCTATTGTTCAATCTTTTGTGTTTTGCCCGAGGCCTGGGCGGCGGTGGTGGCGTAGTCTGTTAGGATTGTTAGGGGCGGGGGGTTGTATTCGATTTATCAGCCGGAAGAACCGTTGTCAAACGAAAGAAAAATTTGTTTTGCAAATAAAATATACTCGATTTTTTTTCTTTTAAATCTCCCAAAGAACAACAAACCAAATATAACATATGACTTTTTAGTTTTTATTCGTCGGGGGCAGTATCGAATCGATCGATGTGTGTTTGTTTCGACGAACAAACAAAAACGGCGCTCTTAATTTGTTTACGTATACATTTTTATGACCGGTAGTGTGAAAACATTTAGAACGTCATTAACGATTTGACATTTTAAACGATAATTAAAAACGGAACACACACAGTAGCGTTCGTTGCTCATTAGAACAAAAACTCGTTAAACACACATAATATAACACAACATTTTATTGTATAGGTTCGATCCAATAAATACGAGCAAGAGGACAAAAGTGTAATCGAAAACATGTGTTGTGTGCGTGATAAAATCTAAAAGACCTCACTGCTGAATATTGTTAAGGGTTTTATAAACGTACAGCTATGATAGTGTTATGGTATATAATATATTATTCTTGCGACTCGAGTACATTTAGATATGAATCATATTGCATTTACATAATATAGATGTGTATATATTATATTATATATATATATCGATACTGTGCCGTTCGTGTTATATTCTATCACACAAAGTGGAAATTTGAGGGTGGGAGGGACTTGGAAGGGCCAAGCCCCCCGAATATTATTCGTATTTTTTGTAAAATTAATTTTAAAACTATTGAGTAGGTATTGATAGTTATTATAATTAAGTTATACAAAGTGATGTATCAAGAAAAGGCTGAGAACTTGAGAACTATCCAAAATTGTTTCAACTTACTATCTATACTCAATGCAATTAGTACTTACCAAGTAGTATTGATAATGAAAATAATATTCGACGATTTTTTGAAAAGAATATAGGGCAATAATCTTACCATATTTTTTGTGATATTTATTATCCTATAATATACTATAAGTACTATACTATACTATACAAGCAAACATATTATATTTTATCTAAAATATAATACGTGCAATCGGTAGATCTTTATCCAATGACATGATAAAAAATGAATATAACATAATTATATTAGCTATTTAGAAGGTGTTGTGCACAGCCACGTATTATATAAATTATAATAATTTAACCCTCTCCCAATGAAATTGTAAAGTTTGTCCACCTATACTGCCAGATATTATTAACATTTTGCTATTGGTTCACTAGCTGCTCGCGCATCTCGTCATAAAAACGTCATAATTATTATATTGTTAACGTCATCGACACGGTGCTGAAATCCGGCGAGTGTGACATGCGTGCAGTCTCTCCGGTTGGTGAAAAATCGATCGGTCCTAATTTCTTCCGTCACATAAAATACAATACTATTCTTCGGAGAAATGTTTAACCATTTGTCGTGGCCGTCATTTTATCGGAGCGCGAACAGTACAATGTACCTATTAAATACAATATCTATTAATGTTGTATTATATATTATTCTAATGTGAAAATCACTTCGTTAACGATCTCCGTGCCCAAACAAAAAGCCATTTGTTTGTTAGTAAGTGCGTATTACGTAGGCATAATAATAATATCATCATCGCAACAGCGTGGTGCAGGCCTCGTCGGCAGTGCAGTGAATTTAACTGCTGTTGCAGGTCGGTCGATTGTCGACTGTGTCGCGCGTGCATGTGTACCTATACCTACACATATTTATTATACATGAACGGTAATTTATCGTTTTTCACGTGGCGACCGCGTACACACACATCGGCCTTGTTTATTATTATTTTTGTTTTAACTAGAAGTACACCAAGCACCGTTAAATCGCTAATGGCTACCGCCGACCGTTGGGTAATGAAATACAAAAATTAAAACGCGGGAGCCCCATCAGTGTGTTAGTGTACTATGGTACGATAGGTGACTGATGGCCGCCACCGTGTTCGACACCGGACAATTAATAACTCCGTGGCTTCTATTGCATATTAGTTTTTTTTTTTTTACATAAATCACGTCCAAGAAACAAAATAATAAAACTAAGCAGTAAGCGGTAGACGTGTTCGTTTAATTATTATGCATTCGAAAGTACAACAAAAAGTAAAAATCGTTATTATTTCCTGCGGGAGTACAAAATTCAGCTTGTCGATTATTGGTAGCTAGATATTGTGCTTAAGTATTTTGTTTCGTAGATAACACGTTTAACAGCAAAACTCGCTAGTAGGTTCACAGGTGAACATCCAGCCAGTTAATTCTTAATGTCATGTGTAAGACGTATGTACCTACCTAAAGTGGAACGTTCTATCGAATAACCATAATAATAACTCATGTTCAGTAATAGTGAGAACGGCTTCTAGTTTTTAAACAACGTATCATTAACCAATATAGAGGTATCCGTCTAATAATATCGTGTTGTCTTGATATATATATTTTCTTAATTATTTTGTTTCATGAAACAATAAATAACCGTAGCGCAAGTAATTAAAATCTATCAAAAAAAATAAACAAAACAATAACATATCCAAAACGAGGCAGCCGTGTACATTATTATACATTTATTGTTGGCCTCGGTTGTGTAAATATACACACTTTGGTTAAAAAAATGTCGACGTGTGTTCAAGATATTGAAAACAATTGAACTAGATCGCAGTGAGATACGAGAAGATAACTCGTCGCCTATAGACTATAGTGCCTACACCATATCGGAATCATTATAAACGAAGGGCATCGAAGCGAATACGAACCGAAAAGGAGTCGGACATGTCCAATTGTATTCAACGATGCATGTTGAATTCTCAAAATGCCAGGGTCGGGATCAAAGTAAATATTGAAATTTACTAATGATATCGACGGAGGAAAAAAAGTAAGAACGCTTCAAATAATATGCGTGGCACGGATATAAATATATATACATCGAAGGGGATTATAAATAAAAGGAAAACTGATGGTGTGTACCAGATTAATAAGAGGAAGTTTAAAAGAGGGACCTAGATAGATACGGAAAAAATCGACATAAAAATAAATTGAAACGATTTATAAAGAGCCATTCATTGTGCATTGGCTATGGGATGTACATTTTAGACGTACTTGTAATAAACGAGAAAGTCGTCTGACGGAAATGAGTTGAAAAAAGAGGTTAGACGGAATTTGTGGATCGGACATGTATGTGTATGTATATGTATGTATGTGTTATGGCGGCGTATAACTCATTTGTAAGGCGACTGTCGAAAACAAAACGATTTAGGAGAGGAAAGAAAATAATAAAAGTATTTTGGAATTGTGCATTTGTGATAGTTATCTCTAAGACAATTTTTCTTGACGTAAAAAGTTTAATCATGGCATGGTGGAAACACGGGGTCTTAAAGTTTGAGTTTGACGATATTTTGTCGGTTTGAAATTACTTTGTCGCTTTAAGGTGTCAACGCAGAGGAGCTTTACGTGTATAATATGTCTTATAGTCAATAGTCAGACACCCGAGTCACTGTATAAACACCGTGTTTCGGTGAAGAGGGTGAAAATTCTATAGGGAGAAAGATACACGATAACAAGCACACGGTGTTTTCGCCCGCATCTCGGTAAAGCGCCCTGCTAACTGCTGTCGTTGATTGATCGGCAACGGTGGCAGCCGATTAAACTTGAGTAGAAATTTGTCTCGTAAACTCGACTTTCTATTAATTGACACCCTGGGCCTGCAGCGGGAAGTATATTTCATACGGTTAATCTCGGAGGTTCGGAAATTAATTTCATCTCACCGAATTGTTGTAAGCACATGATATTATATTATATTATACACTGTAGCTAGGTAGCAAGCTATTCATAATGAACTACAAGTTGTATGCGCGGAAGCTGGTGGTTGCAATAAATTATATCCTGAGTTCGAGAAGTTATTCCTATTATATTATTGTCATTAAACTCTGGACGGAGAATATTATATAGGCAAATGATTTCCTGCGATTTAACAATATAAGTATAAACTACCCACGACTGTTGTATTCGCAAAACATCTGAAAAGTATAATAACAGTACCTACTGTTAAATATTACTTCGAAAAACGCATGCGTGGGTAACCTGCACGGTGTATACTGACACGGCACCGGATTCCGTAGTGATCTTTACACGACTGCAACATATTATAATCCTAGAAATTAATCATTGTAAAAAGCGAGAGCGGTGGAGGGAGGTTGATGGATGCTGTGGCGACTGTCGGGTTCTCTGGCGCGAAGGAGATGTTTACGGCCAATTTCGTGATTCACGACCTCCAACCACCGCCACCGAACGGCAGCCGCCGCCATCGACGACGACGACGACGACGACGACGACGAATTCACGGCGACGACATCTTAATCGCGTAATTGCCTATTAACCTCTCGGCGGCGGCATCGGCGGTCTCGTCGTTCAGTGCGCGGCGTTCAAAACGCACGCGGAATCAAAGCGCACATTTTCCACCAGATATTCCGTTTCTGAATGCGTTCAACGCGACATCTAATAATTATAATTATAATTATAATAATAATACAAACGCGGTATTCTTAATGGATCATGGGAGCTCGTGTATGACATAACGATAATTGATCACACACACACACACACACACACACTCGCACTCGCATTATATATACGTTGCAGTTCGTTCCAGAAATTGATTAACCGGTCTCTCCGGTCTCCGTCGCTGTTTCTCTGTCTCGCGCGCACTCTCCGTCTATATCTTTTTTTCCCTAACGTTTTCCCGTGTGTCTCGCATTATATTATTCTTCTCGGGGGCTTTGTCCGGTGGCCCGCGCTCGCCCGTCTGTTTGTTCTCCTCGTGCAGCGGTGTGCTTCTGCTGCCGTGGCGGCGATCCAGACAAACCGGTTTTCGGTGCGCACTCTTTATATTATTCTTATTATTATTATTATTACTATACCAGCCGACGCCGCCACCGCCGCCGCCGCCGCCTCGGATTCCTCGGATTCACCGTCGTCTCGGTGTATCGGTGTCTCTCGGCCCCGGACGGTCGTCGTCGTCGCTCGCGAGCGCGCGCGCGCGCGCGAGTCCCGACCAATTTACGCATTGTTTTTCATTATTATTATTTTCCTCTCGGGTCCGAAAAGATAGCGCGAATCGCGTCGCGCGATCGTCTGTCGCCGTCGCGAGTCGGGTCGGCTGCCGCAAATAAAAATATATTCTTTTCTTATTTTTCAATTTTAATTACCACCACTGGGAATATTATAATATATTATTATATAATGTGTGGCGGTGGCGAGGCACATATTATTATTATACGCATACACACCAATCGTCCATCTGCCTCAGTGCAGCGTGCAGCGTGCAGCGTGTGCGCCGTCTACGGGTCGACTTATCATCTATCTATCGTTTTATATGGGCGTGTGGGGGGGGGGGTACGCATAAAATATTGGCGTTCGAGTCGTAGGCGTTCGTTACAAGTGTGAGCGAGAGCTAGCGAGTGAGTAGGCACTAGGTATAGTTTTCTTCTCCGCGACTATTACTACTTAGCTGTGCGATGTATACCAGATTGTGCGTGTGTGCCCATATACATACACGACGGATTTCTTCAAGCTATTATTATTGTTATTTTTTTTTCCAATTCTAATTTGGAGGACGACGAGAAACGCTGAACGGCGCTCGCGCATATGTGTGTGTGTGTCCGTACGGAGTCTTGAGATAAAAACCACCACCGGTCGGTCACTTAAAATCCAATTCCATACACAATAATACGCATTATTATTAAACGAATGTTCATGTTTCACACGTATAATCGTCGATACAGATCGTCGTCATTTAACCGTGACTCTTGGGTTATTTTTTTTTACAAATTTGGTTTTAAACGACAAAATAACTCCACATATAATATTATATTATCATTAAAAACGATTGTAAATTAAAAAGTTCGTACGTAAGTAATCACACACTGCACTAATATTATATTAATTCTCTGTGTTACAAACGCTTGTCAAAACTAATCATTATTAAATATACCTTGGAAGTTATTAGTGGTTTACTGGTGTTGTAAAACTTTTGTATACGTTTTGCGTCAAATTGCACACCGATATTTTCGACGTGTGGGTGCAAAAAAATAATAATTATGTATTTTTACAATTTTAAACTATATTATTTGTTCTCTGATTTCAAAACCATATAGTCATTTTTACACGGATGTAAAGTGAAGAAATTAATTGTGTTTGGTATTTACAATAGATCCCACACAATTAATAATATCCCACCAAGGCCGTGTCGGAAGACTTCAAAAACATTTCACTTATTTTATAATATTATACCTTTACGATGCATTATATATTTATACGGCATCTATTCGTGTTTATAAAATGTCGTACTATACGTACCGCAACTTAAATCAAAATGTACGTATAGGATTTACGGTTGTTATAACAATATATCTATATCAGAGTACAATATTATATCCCAGGGAGCATAATATTTTAGAAAAATAAAAACGTCAAATCCTTAATTGACGTGGGAATGAATTAAAACCTGATTAATTTTATTCAATATTCATGGGCCGACCAAGTAGAATAATATCTTATGTCGTATATTTATTAGTTGTTTGTATATATACATATATATATATCGTATATTATGTATAGTATGTGTGACATAATATTGAATTATACCTATTCCGTCAATATTTTAAATTTTTATAAAAAAAAAAAAAACTTTATTTGTCACCGTTTTGAAGTTCTCACAAATGCAATAATAATGATGTTCGGTCTTAAAAGTTTTGATTCATCGAAATACGAAACAGTATTGAAGATAATAAAACAATATGGACGAAAAATGTTTTGGGTTTTGTTTCATGTAGGCCGAACAATGAAAATGAAAAAATGTCAACGTAAATTGTTTCTTGCAACGTCAGTAATATGATGTGTATTATATTGCACGATCTCGGGTACCAACCACACACATTTATTAGCCATATTAATGCCGTAAAAACTAACCATTGTGTGTGATGTGTAGTACGTTTAACTCTGTGGAATCGCGTTAAGGGGAGAGATTATTCCGTTTTATATTATTTTTTTTTCATATCCATCTATAACTCGCGCACCCTTTAAAACGTCACGTCCGAATCGATATCGACGCGCATCACTTACTACTGCCTGCCGCAGCAGCAGTAACAGCAACAGCAGCCGCCGCGCCGTCAATCGCGACTGCGGGACACAAAAGGAAGAAGAGTCTATGTATTAGTATTATTATTATATATATATTATACACCTAACCCTCCCCCCACGCGGTGATGCACGGCACTAACCTGGACCGCGGGGTGGGATGTAGTCCTCATAATAATAATACGGAAAAAAATCTGTGAAACCACCACCGTAAAAAAAAAAACCAAAAAGAACCAAATCGCCAGAACGACGAAATCCCATCAAACCCGCGTAATGGTATTTTCAAACGGAGCGTTATTAACGCGGAGGATATTGTATTATTATTATTATTATTATTATTATACAATCGATGGAAACATATTTTTCGCCTGGCCGAGCGCGTTCATTTTATATCATATATCTGATCGACGTGCGTGCGCCTGCACATATAGCTAGGTACATAGGTAGTCGTCTACTCGCGTTCTGATCGGTATATGGCCACATATACACATAAATATGTCTTATTATATAATTTTTTTTTCTATGCGCTAGAAAATAATTGTTAATTATTTATACGTATAATATTATGTATAAGATACAGAGGGAGGGTGTAAGCAGCGATGATGACGTGTGTGTGTGTGTGTGTGTGTGTGAGTACGAACGCGCGTAAAGAAGATTGTCGTCTACCGATAAAAAATAATAATAAAAAAAAAAAAACCGAAGCATTTGTCAAGTACTCCGGTGAACTCGGTTGACCCCACTTCACCGCCGCCCTGCCACACGGAGACCCATAAATCACGGACGCCATACCGCCCGCGCGACCGTTCCAGTTTAATGAGTTTGTTATTATTTTAGTCGCATTGTATATTATATCGTCGCGCGTGTGCCTTATAAGCGGATAAGTCGTCGAACACCACCGGTCAGCAGTCGACGTGTGTTTATACGAGAAATACTAGAAAGAGAGAGAAATAGTAATCCTATTCCTCCTCATCCTGGTTAGGTTTTCTGGGATCAGGCGGGGGGAGGGGGTGAGTACACAAAGTCTGCCGTTCCTTTTTTCCTTTTTCTG
This sequence comes from Myzus persicae, assembly GCF_001856785.1. Lineage (NCBI taxonomy): Eukaryota > Metazoa > Arthropoda > Insecta > Hemiptera > Aphididae > Myzus > Myzus persicae. Next base: position 371,724 of record NW_019100626.1, on the reverse strand, counting down.
CCATTCTTTCACATAATGTATTAAAATTCAACGATGAGTGCAATTTAAAACATGCACACGCTGCACAAATATGTGTATAGTCACCGACCAGTTTGAACATGCCATTATATTTTTTGTACATTATTTTAACGGTATATTATAATATGACGGACGATGGTAACATTGCATCTGCTGCAGCGCTGTTGACAAACCGCAATCACTGCAGGTAATTCCAAGTCTCCGGGTGGCCTGTCTATGCGTCTTCTTCGACGTTCACTGCCGAGTCCAATCTGATTCAGCCAACACAATATTAGACCTTTGTTATCATTCGTATTATTATATGTTATATGGTTTACTAGCTCTGACTGTATAGAGTACAAGATAACCTGGACGACCGTTCCCGGTACAAGGAGTAGGTGTGGTTCTACTGTGGATATAGTTAACAGAATATTTTGTAATTTTATAGATAATACATAAAAATGTTGCCCTTTGAAGTAGAAAGAATAATAGTGGTCCTTGTACATTTAGTAGAGTGGTGATGTTTTTATGAAGCTTGCCTGTGAGTTTCAATAACTCAAGCAGCCACTGTTACGTATAATATGTGTAATAAAATCTTTGGTCAGCAATCACCGCGGTCGTCGTCTGCCGACTTTCTACGCACAATGGATATTGTACTCGTTTCCACTGAAGGGCTTCTGATCAAAAACTCGTGAATTATTTCTGACCACTGTAGAATGAGTTTCGGCGCGAACAAACACAATTCATGCGCGGAATCTCAAGTACCTATTACATAAGTATTATGGGACATTATTACATCTATTATAAATTATAATACGCAATTATACGACCAACCTATACCTAATAAACCTAATATACCTAATAATAATATATGATGATAATGATAGTCGGGCGCGGCTGGTGACGACGAAGACGACGGTCGGTCTTACAGTGTGCCGCGCATAAACGACGGCTTTTATTGGACAATCGTCTTTTATGGGCGGAAAACAAAAAGTACAAAAATGTCAACATCGGCAGCTCGGAAGGACACTAATTGGAAACTAGATGGACAGTTTTGCGCGAGGGGCGACGACGGCGGCGGCGGCGGCAGATGCCGAAGATAACGTCAGCGGAACAATGGGGGGGACGGAGCAAAAAAAATGTATAATATAATAACTATAATAAACGGGACCTTTCGATGGTGACTTTAGAAGTCATTATCAAACGCACCACACTGCATACACATACCTATATGCGATCTCGCGGCACTATAGGTAATATTATTATTATTGCCCGTAATATACGATTGCGCAGACCGGAGCAATAATAATAATAATAATAATAATAATAATAATAATAATAATAATGACAACGCTCAGCCCCGTCGCCGGTGCACTTGTCAACTGTGTGCATGTGCAGTATATAATATTATTCTATATATTATTATAATATTATAATGATATTGTTGTGTAAATGTGCAGCGATCTCCGTATACAATAATTGTGTGCATATAATTGTCACGTGATACAATGACGTTATTTTTTACGCGGTACCTATATATTCGAATTGTGTTGTAGAAGCGCCCAAGTGTATTGTATATTATGTTATGTGCGTGTGTATAATATTCGTTTGTTTGTGTGTCCGCAGGAAAGAAAAACGTTCAGCAATGAGGAGGAGGTAGCCGTCGCCACTAACCGTCGCAGCCGCCGCCACTGCCGTCATGCACAAGTATCACCAACACCACTGCGACGACAGCAGCCATCACCACCATCGGCACAACCACCATCATCACCTCAACCGTCACCACCGATGCTGTCTCGCCGCGGTGTTTCTGCTGCTGGCCGTCGCGATCGTCAGCCCCGGACGAGCCGAACACGGTAAGCACACCACCAGCATTGTATTTTTTTTTTAGATGTAGGCGCACGAATAGTGTCTAATAACGCACCAATGGCGGCATTTTATATTATGATTTTATTGTATTGTATCGTCGGGCGCTGTGCTTTCTACAACACCAATATCAACCGTTATTGTTGTGTTTCGGATCGGAAATGGCCGACATATGGCACACTAGAAAAACCCACTCGACTATAACTCGTGATACTTACAATATTATAATATAATAATATATTATATTGTAGTATAGGTAGGCAATAAGTATCGTGTTTCGATGACACATACCCGCCCACCGGTGCAGTGTTCCTCTCCACCGCGTTCAGCCCCTTGTCGAGTCGTCCCTGCAACAGCAGCGCCAAGACCATAGCATAGTACTTACCTACATCCGATTAAAATGTAATGTATTACGTTTTTAATGTGGCGAATTATTGTGTTTTCGGTGTACGCGGTAAGACACTAAATACGCGACGCAGATATATTTACGATAGCCCGCGATCGTTGTATCCAAATATTCGTATTTTTTTCTTTTCATTTTTTTTTTTTATACCTAACCGATTTATCGCCACCGCCATCACTCCTGCTCCCGTGTACGGCGTTCATTTGTTTTGTTAGTGTTTTACAAATATTAGTTTAATACTTGCCGACTTGGGAAAGTATATGCACGGAAATATACTCAGCGGTTCCCATAAAAAAAATACGTATCCGGTCGTTAAAATGTCACGTGTCTCACGTAAAAACACGTCTCCAACGGTACACTCGTAAATTACCGCATCGTGGTGTGTTCGTGTATAATGTATATACAGCACTGTGTACTTTATGGGCTATTTTTTTTTTAATTTTAAAATCAGAATCGATCGTAGTCAAGTTTTAATGTTTTACACGTATTCTGTTTTAGACTATTACTACACGGAATAATTAATAGAATACTTGTCATGTAAATATTATTCATCGACTTTTATTTAAATACTGAATGTGACATTATAAACATTTCGTCATGAGTTTTTATTTTTTTATTAAATTTTTTATTTTTTAATCTATTTTTTTTTTTTTAATTTTTTATTTTTTACCTACATTATTCTAATAACTCTATCTTTGAGTTCGGTCATATATGATTATCGAAATAACTGCAGTGCAGTGTCATTTTAATAGTTTAGGTATATAATAATTGGGACGTAACCGAAAGTTACCGAGCGTATATTTTATGTTTTTTAATTCTCTATAGTGTGTATTTAGTTAGTATTTTATATAAACTGAATTACGGTGTAACAATATTGTTATAAACTTAAAAACTATTTCACAATTTTTTTTGTTCTGGAATCTGAACAATGCTCTGAAAACATTAGTCACCCTCTCCCGGCAAATTTGCATTCGTATTTTATATAGTATATAACTATTATACACTTCTAATATATATATTTTTATCGTAAAAACTTCCAACTCTCATTTTCTCTCCAGTATCCACTAACCATAATAGCTTCCTAGTCTATAGACTATACCCACTATTTTCATATCGCTCGGTGCGTACTGCACTGTCTATATAGTTTAATCTTGATTTCTGATTCGTAATGTAGAATGAGGGGGGCGCCAAAGTCGTGTGTATATACGGCACCAAAACACATTATATTACTTAATTCGTATCTTAATGTTTTCATCGTCCATATTTCTGCACTGTGAATATCCGATATTGAATATTGTATTATAAATTAAAATATCCTACTCTATATTAATATATATGTTTGTTACATTCGCAATGGGCTATGTCCAATTTTAATACTTCCACACTCCCAAATAACTTGTAAAATGTATTTGCTTTCACGAGACTTTATATTTTAATAATTTTTAATAATAATACTGACACGCGAGATTTGATTACGTCCACGTTGAACATTTTTTTTTTTAGAAGTTTTTTCCAGACATATTTCGGTATACGACTTTCACTATAGTGCTATTTCAAGAGTAGCTCATCACACACGTCATCGGTTTGTCTGACGTGAACGATATATTTTTGTGGTCGGTCGCTGCGAATAAAAGTCTTTCTCTAAAACGTTGAACTTATCTTTTTTTTCACACACACAAACATTTGTATGATTAAACGACGACATGCAGCGTGCGTCCCCGAAATTGAAATTCCTGTTTTATATATACGCGACGACAACGCACTGAGAAAAAGCGATCGAAACATCTACATAATATATTATTCCGTCTAGACTACCTATTTTAAGTCATAATTTTATACTACAGTAGATACTAGATATCCATCGTAACCGTTACTGAATTTTTATTTTTTACCATATGCGTTCACACATATAGGAGGTACTTACGGCTACTATACGGCCATACCACAACAACTGTACCGCTATTACTTATACGTACACGCGTTATTATTGTATTTTTAACACACACACACAAACAAACGCGCGTATTAATCTTTCATTTTCTATGCACACAACAACGACGGCGCACGGGCGACGGCCAATCATCGCAGTAGGAACGAATTTCGTGCGCGCATTCTTAAATCAACATGCCCGGAGACTCCCCGGGGCCTTTTCCCGCACGACCGTCCTCCACCCCGCCGCCACCTTCCGGTTTTCGTGTACCCGCCACCGCCGGAGCGGTCTGTAAACGCGCGTGACGTTCTCGATATTATTATATTATTCTCTCTCGGCGTCTCGCGGTCCGTATCATTTTATGGAGCCGTTTAAAAACAAAACAAAACTATATAAATAACGTATAAGGTACACACGAGGTAATTTAACATATTTCTCCTCTACCTATATATTATAATACATATACTCGTATATATTACATATACAATGTGCACACATACAGATACACACACACACACACACACACACGCACACGCACACGCACACGCGCACACACAACCTGACATACGAGTGAAACCAACACCATTATCGTCTAGATATATGTATACACCGGACTCTTCTCTATGTACTTGCTATTATATTGTATAACTTTGGTATATAACCTTCATTGGTCGAAACCGTTCAACTCGTTCCAATGTATTACATCAGATATAGATATACATTTATATATGCGGAAATTTCGGTGCGGGCACCCTCCCGCTAAGACTTAACCCCAGTGACTCTATGTATGTATATGATACTTTATTATGTATTGTGTGTATGAATATATGTAACATATGTGTATATTTGTGACGGGGTCGTCTGTAATGTATATATATATAATGTATTATGTATAATGTATATACAATGTGTACAATAGCACTGTGTAGCTGGCGAGCAATAACTTTTACGACGTCCATTACGCTTTGATGGGCGAAACCACGAAACGCTTCTAATGTGTCCATCATTCTTGTTGCCGCTGTGCCAGTAGAGGCTTTCCGGGGGACCAAAAAAAAGTCGCCAACATTGCTGCACATGGGCAAATGGGTCGTAAATGAGATATATTGAACGTAATCGGTGTCTTGAAACACTACGCGAACTATCAACTTTATATATATATATATTATATATGTATATATATTATATATATATTGCGATTTCACCCGAAGCTTTAATATATATAAGTATGCGCAAAGGGAGTGGGGAGGAGGTGATTTCAAAAAACGTCGTGAGGAAAATATGTCCCTCCGATCTGTACAGGATCGTGGTAACAGCTTTTTAAACCGTTACGGCTACCATCCATAACGCTAAATGCGTTCAATAAACGTTTTTCTACTCTCGTTTTTGCCAACGCTTTATATATATATATATATATATATATATTTGTTTTGTTTTTTCGGTTTTTTATGAGCACTCACGACTACGGATTTTTAAAAATCGCTTAGAAATGAAACAAATACATATTTTTTTTGTTCTGATATTATTTTTTTGTCGAATAAATCATTTCAAGCGTCCATTGCCACGGGACTTTTAGAACTTAAAACCCGGCTTAACTCGTACATACACACTTACATAACTGTCAAACATATATACACCAGTGTCCAGGAAATATATAGTTTTGTTTTGTTTTGGAATCCATCATACACGTGCTGTGTACACATAAACGGCGGTAGTCTTCTTGGAAAACCATAATAAATTCCAAAATAATCAAACATGCGTACAAATTACAAACGAATTGTTTGCCCAGAACAAATAATAATTAAACCCTGAATGGACTAGAGGTGTATTAAATAAATGTTCATCACGCGTGTCCCGGGAAAAACTTGACGTTGACGCGTTTTTCGATTATTATTACACCATCACATAAGCTAAGCAGCTAAAGAAAAACATACACATTAAAATCGTATAAGTGCATAGAATATACATATACTTTATTAATATACACGTAACCGGGCCGCCCGTGGGAGTAGAAAACGTTTATTACGCCTGCATATCGCGTAGAAGAGATGTAGCTAGTGTATCCTCATTGTTTATTCATACGTTCCTCTCGACTCTCTCGACAATCCGTTTATTGTTTTATTATTTTAATTCTGGACGACGGCGGCGACGTCGACGGCAACAAGCACGTATGTATAGAAACAAATAACGAAACGGATTGAACTCCCACGAGACTCCAATTAAAAAAATTTAAAACTAAATACAAAACGACTCGAAAATACGGACGTGAGAAAAAGATTTTTTAAGAAACGGCCTTTCGGTTGACTATATGCATAACATGCTCTCCCAACACCACCACCACCAAATTAATAATGGAAATGCAGATTTTAGCCTCCGGGTCGAGCTAGTATAGGATTTCAGCGAAGAAAACTTATAAGTGGTCCAAAAACGCGTTGTTTTGACCTAACGTTGTGTGCCTCCTTACGATGACAATTTCGCACAGAGAAACAGAACTCGATTGAAAAAGGGAGAATCACACAGGTCCACTACACGTACCTATGCGAGTATACTTTCTAGCCACGATTCGTATACCTTATCCCGTAGGGCGGCCGTAGCGCATTGTTGTATTTTCGTATACATCATCACACGAGACAACCTCTAGACGTCACCGCCTACCCATTTTCGGCTTTGTTCGGTTACGACGACGGGAGGGATGTCGGTACTTATATATATATATGTATAATACAGGGTCTTTAATTGAAATGGCGTAGGTTCGAAAATCCTGTTTGGAAGGTTTGTCTGCGTGTAAACGTAGTATGATGTAAGCATTTAATATATATATTTTTATACGCACGCATTGTTTGCTTTTCCATAAACGTAGTCTCTGGTTTTGCGTAATATCGTAAGAAAAAAATAATACAAACTTAGCCGCAAGGTCAACACCGAGTAGTATTTTCCGACTAAATTTTCTTGTTTTTTCTTTCGAAACCTTTCCGCTTGCGGATCCCCGTCGGACGTTCTCTCGGGAAGGAAAAATAAGAACGTCGCCGGCCGCACAACAACGTAACATTCCCCTTTCGCGCACCGTTGTTCCGTACGCGGCCCGCGCGCGCGATACGTGCACGCCGCCCAACCGTGTGTCATACGTGTTGGTTTTGGCTGCGGGCCCGCGCGCTGGGGAAACGTAATCTCATTACCGCTGCCTCCTCCGCATCGTCTTGCTTCGCTTGCTAGCTCCGACACGGCAACAGAGTCGTCCGAAGAGGGTTGGACGGCGGTGGTGCGTGTGTGTTTCTCGTGCGATTGCCGCCGCCCGATCGATATATGCCTCCGCCGGTGGGCGGGCGGGTGGGGGACAGGGAGGCAGTCGGCGATGACGGCGCGGCGAAGGTGAGCTGTGCGCGAACGGTGGGTGGGTGAAGAGTATCACGTTTTCCGCGTTGGGTTACCTCGCCCGCCGCGCCGCGCCGTCACCGACGATATTTACGAGCTCATCCGTCTGCAGCGGTGGTGTGTGCGCCGCGCGCGTTATGACCGTGATTCACGTGATGTTGCCGCGTAAATCATTCGTCATGTACGCGAGGCGGCGGCGGCGTTATTATTATTATTATCATCGTCATCGTCATCGTCATCGTTATTATTATTACCACTACTTGGAACACACTAGCTAGGTATATATAGCACCTGAAACTGGTATACAATATTATACCGCGGTGGTTAGGATGCGTATTCATATTATAATAGAGAATAATAATATAATATAGTGCCGCAGTGCGTGCGTCGTTTAGAACCGTGGCAAAGCCGCCACCGTCATCGTCATCATCACGACGAACTTTTTACTCCCCGTTCTTTTATCCGTCCGGATACGGTACACGATTTCTTTTTCCGTGTACCCGAGCCGTAATAATGTTACGTGCGGTGTATTATCTGTTCGCGAGTACGTTTACGCATGTGTGTATGTATTTTATTATTATAATATTCTACATAGCAGCCTAGCTCTCAGCGTACGAGTCCTTTGATAAAATATGCGCACTATAGGCTATTTGGGGCGAGAAAGAGGAGGGGGGGGAGACTCAGCTAGTGGAACGAATTCGTTACGGGTCGCATTCGATTTCCGCAGTATATTCGAAATTTGCAATAAGGGTACTATATATTTTTTGCGTCTCGGGATTCACTAGATTCTCACGCACGCGTCCGCGATTGATGCTTCCCGTTGATTTTTTCCCTTGCGATCGCCGACGACTGTAAAGTTCTTACGGTTCGGCGGCTTAGGACACTAGGATAACTAGGGTTTTGCACCGGTTTATCGTATTTTGTGCGCTCTCTATAATATTGTGTAGGTACATCATTTAAAATAGTATTAGTATTACGCTACAGTTTTCCCAACATCACTGCAGTTTGCCTCACGACCTATACTATAGGTTTACAAACGTATCGGATAAACATCGGTCGTGCATCATACTCGGAAGTATAATATTATACATATTATACATATATATAAATAGGTCTCAGAAAGTATTTTATGCCAATATGCCATGTACCTACGCTGAATTGTACCCACCCGATCGTTTTCGTTTTCACGTGATGTACTTCGAATTAAGTGTACAGCAAAACATCAAACTACTTTCATTTGCCGCTGCCTTCGTGGTATTACACATTATGCGTGTTATCGTCGTCATCGTCCATCTTCCATAGACACCATTATTATACGTATATTAAAATAGATCACCACACGTTTATATTCTAAAATGTTTGATCTTTATAACGTACAAGAAATCGTTAAGTTTAGACTCATAGATCTCGTGATCTCGTAGATGACATTTCGTTTATATAGACGTCAGCTATATTATGTAAATTGACAAAATATAATAATATGTCCGATGACTTATTTACCACCAAGCCATCTTGTTTTCTTCCACCGTTTGACCTGACATTATTCTATAATATGTTCGAATGTTTTCTTTTTTTCCCTTAAAATATTTATTATACATAATACGATCGAAATGTTAAATTCCCGTGTAAATGAATAAAATATGTACATTATTATGATAACAATAAATTATTGTTATTGTATACTCGACCTAATTAAACTAACTACGTTGTATATAGTTTTCAATCGATATCAAACCCTTTATCGTGTGATTAATGGTAATTAATAATCGTATTATGTACACTATACTATAATATCACAGATAGGTCACGGTTGCGCGGTGGTGGTCCCCGGGTATAATGTAACGTCGATTTTCCAATCACTTTTACTACTTCGACACTGCAGCAGCAGACCAGAGGTCCTATTCTTAATGGCATGTATCAAAGCGAACGCCTAATATACAGTATGCTATAATATAACGACTTTAGGACAGATAATCTGCAGCGATAGATATCTCGCGACTTTCGTCGCCGGCGTCCGCCCGAGTACGATCGCTAATGAGAGTGCAGTTTAAGACACCCACAGCCTATATTATAGTGTATTGTATTATACAACATCACTTGGACTTTTTTTTTAAAAATATAAATCTGGTCGAAAAGACAGGTTTTCATGATGACTGTCGCAGTTGGTTGCGGCGATGGTGGTCAATATCGCGGTGAACAATCTAAATGGCTTTTTATTTGTCTGTAGTTATTGTTTACGACGCGTTTTTAATCTCGGAACCACGTATGTTACTGTGTCGGTAGATTAGAGGGCATTAAACACGTGTAAAGAAATAATTGTCAACTACACTTTCGCTTTCAACCGCACTACCCTTTATCCAATACAACATTAGAATATATTATTATTGTTATATTATTACCAAATATTATTAACTATAATAATATTATATTCGTAGTCATTATTTCAATATTACGCATGTGTGATACGTACAAACAAGGACTTGGCACGGAACGGTTTAAGCGCTCGCCGCAAATGCGCTAACCATGTTTCGTGTCAGGTACCCCAAATATATACATACGATCTGGATGGCAAATTATCATCTGGAGATTATTTACTCGGGAACAGTCCTCTACAGAGTGCTGTGTACACTGTGTGCACTCGTAGGCTGCAGTGTACGTGTACACTGTACATATGTGTTTATACTATACAGTATACATATATTATATCGTATATTATATGTATGCACCAATGTTTAATCTGCCCTTGTGGTTCGTTATATATTATGGTCAGTGGTTTTGACTCTTCTGTGAATACAACGATTGCACCACGGATACCCAAAATGTCCTAAATGCTGGACGACATAAATGATGCTAAGGAATTTATTGTTCGCCATAAGTTGAACGTAAAGTTATTCGTTGAAATTACAGCATGTATATAATAATGATATAATAACAGAGGCTGCCGTCAGTGCTTGTTTAATGTTCTAGAAACAGTTATTTATTTATTATTACATTTTTTTTTTTTACATTAGCTCACTAAATTGTTATTAATCACTGTGTAAATCTTCTCTTTAAAAGAAACTCTTTCACTATATTAAAATATTTTTCCTTAATTAAATGAATTGAACAAATATTCTTAATAAATAGGGTGAATGTAAAGATAAGCGTGTACGTATATTTTACATTTCATGTGAAAATAATACACATTTACGCATTATGACTATACTTACAGGTTTACTGTAATTTATTATTTACCCCATATTTTGTTCGTCACAATACTTTTGAAGTTCCATTTAACACAAAGAACTTGGAACTACAAAAAATGATTAACAACGGAAATGTTCTTGGTTTTGTAATCTGAATAATTAAATTAATTGCTATAAAAATGATTACACTAATGACAATACAAGAAATGAATTACTTATTTTTCCCTGTGAAACATTTCTCAAATTATTCTACTATTTACATTTTACTGTACACACATCATAATTTTATGATATCGTATTATTTTATTTACGTTTTATGTACGGGTTGTATCACTGTATTAGTTCCCCTTAATATACCCGCCCGCCTACTACAATAATAAAATAATACACTCTTCTACGCGCCTCTTGCTTAAACTTCAAAACCTTAAAACTTACATAAGCGTTAGAATGCTTAATATTAATCAATAATTCAACTTTTAAAATATTTACAACAGTAGTAACTCAATCAATCAATATTGTTTGCCTCAGATTTAAAAAAAAACATTTTCTTGTAAATTATGAGTAAAAAATTCTACACTTTAAACTAGTCTCGTCGTGTTCCGATTTATTGGGGGGAAATGATTTAAGAGGATGCAAACTGCAGTATTTGTATATACTGATCGTGATCGACGCTATATAGCGTAGTACAATATATAACTCGATTAGATTTTCTCGACGTCATCTTTTATTAATGTTTTTAAAAGACAAATGCGACGGTGTGAATGTGGCCACCGTGATGACTGACTGCAATAATTATTCGATACACAAAAAACACACACACATATTTATGGTATTTGTCAGATGGTGGTGGCAGAGCAACGCACACGTGGTAGTAAATTCGTCGTACTCTCCTCCTCTGTTTATCTCGCGTCCCTGGAAATAACTCTTCACACGCCGTAAACACAAATTAGCCGTCCGCGCCCTGTTTATCCATGAACGCTGCACCGACCGTCGACCGAGGCCTCATTAAGCTAGTCACTCTGGTCCCTTTTAGTAAGAATAATATTAACGAGTTAACGCGACTCGCGAGCGTATATCCTTCTGGTGTATCTATATATATTGTATTGTGTGTGTGTGTGTGTGTGTGTGTGTGTGGTGTATGTGAGCCGCCTTTATATGGTGTGTACAAAAATAAAATTCCATTGCTTCCACCGGCTAGAGAACAATGACTTTGTTTCCTCTCTCCGACCATTTGTAAACGCCACCTCGGAACAAATGTCCCGGAATCGCGATGACAGCGAATAAAATATATTATTACGGTGTGTTTTTTTCATTCGACACACGTTGCCTACAATAAATATATATATACACGTGTAACGTGTACGTGTGAAGGAAAGAGACGTTCACTCTGATAAATTGGCGCGCACAGACCCCGCCGCAGGTTAATAATTAGTAACGAGATCTCTTTTTTTATTCTCTCTGTCAATTGGGGCCCCGTCCGAATAATAATGATAATAATATTTACCTAATTACGTTTCCGTTTTTTGTTTTCATATATTATAATATTGTGTATACATTTCACCTACACACACAATCAAAATACCCGTGAGCAATTATAAAGCGTACCGTACTCTGCGTGTGTGTATAATAATAATATTATTTAAATAAAATATAGGTATACGATATATTTCGGCCCGAGGGCGAGCCGTGACCACCACCGCCGCCGCCGCCGCCGTTGCTGCTGCTGTCCGCCGGACATCGTATTATAATATATATTATGGAAACCACAGGATGACTATTATTAATAGTATATATTTTCAGACATCATATTATATGATATTAAAATAAATTATTGTTATCGTCTTCAGCACGCATAAAGGGGTGAATCCCGTGAGAATGAAATATTACACTTTGCATTCAACGAAACCATGAGGTACGACAGTGCAGATATCCGTATGTACGTCTATGAAAATACCAACGTAAACATTCCAAAGACCCTAGGCGGTGGTCTAGTGTAAAAAAATAACTCTGTTCGGTAAAAATAAAAAAATAGATACAATCCAACAGTTTAATTTGTGATCGCACCAAATATAATGTGTAATATTTGTATTCATGTTCAAATTATATCGCTAGTAGTCGGTGTTAGTGTATCGTTTGAGGAGTCTGGTTGGGTCATCCACGGAGCGTTTCCGCCGGACATTCGGATCGAACAGTCGTCGCAATTCACACGGCGGCAGGTGAAATGAATACTGAGATAAAGGGGGCGGCGCCTTTTTCACTTTGCGAAATCGAATCTAAACCACAAAATAAACAGACTGGGCGTGTAAATATACGACACGTCGTTGTTATGGTCATCGCGTAACTGGATATCAATGCATCCGCATTGGAATTTTTCTGAAATATTATTTCGCAGCGACCATGATAATATTATATCCTGTAAGTACACCCATGTACATATATCGTTGTGACGGAACACGCCCACCGCTCCCCCCGGCGGGATGGGGGGGAGCACAAAAGATCTTAAGTTTCCGTTGTCGAGTTTAAAAATACCGCACGTATAATATAAGGTATAACATGAAATCGCCAAATCCTTTTCAGACATCGTCATTCGTCCTGCGGTGTATAGGTACGTATTACAAGGAACCCTATAATACATGTCCATACACACACACACACACACCCCTGCATAAAAAATATTGTATGCGTACGCGCATCACCTCACATGTGCTTTCGCACATTACGCACGTAATTTATATTCCGCGGCGGCGGAAACGAAACCAGGACAACATGCCCCGCGTGTATGTGTGTGTGTGCGTGTGTGTGTGTGTGTGTTTGTGTGTGTGTGTAAGACAACGTGGAACCGGTTGGGGAATTTAAAAAAATAATAATCATTAAACATTCAAAGATTACTATATTATTAAACTATAGTCGGAATTGGCTAACAAGCAAAATGCCATTCGTATCCATAATAATATAATAATATTGTTATAGGTATATAATATGTATACTTTATCGGGCACTACACTGCACTCTCCGCGCACGTCATATCATACGCGAGTTTGCACTAAGCACAGACACGACTACCATACAACTTACTATACTTAGATAATATTATACCGTATGTACCGTAGTATATAGCGATAATAACCGTGGTCGGGTGGGCGGGTCGGTCCGGTGAGATAGATAGCAATAATATTACAGGCAGGCGCTCACGACGCCTTTTCGGCGGCGACGGGAAACGCGACGAGAATCTATATTATAATAATATCTCCTCTTCGGCGGCGGCGGTTGCGGGCGGTCGCGAACTGAATAATGTCCGCTCGCGTTTGTGTGTGTCTGTGTAATCATACGTCGTCTAAACTACATAGCTGTAGCGCGTATGTTATCGTCCGTACACGGTTTTTATTATTAAACGATCGTGGAATTCGCAGACCTAAAATTACACCTGTAGGCTGTGTAGCTCTTGTCTGCGTGTGTGCGTGTGTGTGTGTGTGTTATATCGATATTACACGATGATGAATGTCGGCAACAGTGGGGAGAGATATTATGTTTTATTGGGATGAGGGGGGGGGGAATATAATAAAACGATTGTGTTGCCAGAGCGTGTACCAAAAAAAAAAAAAAACAACTGTCTGTGCGGTTGGAGGTAACAATGACGTGTGTGTGTACCTACCTGTGCGCCGCACCGTCCCACAACGATTGCCAGAGCTCAATATACCTATACACGTATTTTTTATCAGATTTTTTTGTGTTACCTCCCCCACGTTGGTCCCTTTGATCGACGGCCGTTCGTGTACAACTATTCGAATATTTTTTTTTCAAGACCATTCTATGTATATACATATATATGTAATATGTGATATACATACAGCAGACTAGTAATTAAATTACGCACGACGAAAAAGCCCACCGTTTCAGCCCAAGCTCCGGAGTTCACATCAAAGAATCCTGATTTTTCCCTCTGACGTTTTTACTATATTCGGACGACTATATATTGTATAAAGTATATTATTCTCAATACCCTGCCGTACATATTTTATAGTCGCAGGTGTATGTATAGTATTACTATAGTTTGCTTTTACCTTTGATTTTTTACTGCTGTAACTGTTTTTAATTGTTGATTATTATGACACAATGGCCCCGTTTATATTTATATAATCCATTATTCCAATTGTACGCTGTAGTAATATCGAATGCATGTATGTAGTTTTTATGATTTTTTACACGCGTATCACATTATTGTTGACATTAAACACAGCTCTTAAAATTTAGCGCACTCGGGTAGAATATATTTACTCGCAATTCGCGTATTGTATTTTATTTTCACGATCAATGATTAAAAAACTCATACAATTTTTCTCCTTTAACATTTTTAAAAAACGAGATCATTTTGTAAATTGCAATGTAAGTAATACAAAAAATAATAATATATATACAACGTTTTTCGAGGATTTAAAATAATATGTACAAAACAAACCTCTTCATTATTTGATTCCAAATGACAAAAAAAATAAAAAAATAAAATAAAAATCCATTGTTTAGCATTTTGAGCTTTAAATCACGGTTTAATCATTTCTAAAGAAATTGTGTCCGCCACGAGTTATTACTTACATTTCTATTTTTTTCTTTTGTCGTTCTCTATAAAGTATAAGCGTGAAAACTATGCGGCTTATGCTTGTATAATATTATATAGTATAACCTACATATTATTTTATGAAGGCTGAAAGAGTCGCGCACAGGAGGTCTTTTTCTCAACACTCGGCGGCGGCGTCGGAAACACCCTTTTACAACAACAATAATTGTTCGTGGAATTCTTCCCTCCATCTCCCCTCTCCTCGTCAATTATACCTATTTTTCGTTTCGGAATAATAATAATTGTTTATCCGGTGTAATTCGTTTCGGCGTTGCAGCAGAACGTTTTCCGACGGACGAACGTCTTCATCGCCGCCGCGCGAGCGAGCAAAAGGACGAACGAGACGAGATTTTTTTTTTGATTCCTTTTACATTTTTTCGTTCCGTAAACTGTACACCGCCGCGACTCGCGAACGCAGTAGCAGTAGCTGGGTAGCGTGTCAATCGTATTTTTCACGGTGTCCTCGGCCGCGTACAATATTATAATATTATATACCTGTATAAATCGTGGTGCATAATACCGCCGTGTCGCGGCCTACGCACCGAAACGACTGGCGCGTGTAAGTATATCATAATATTATATGGTATACATGTATAGAACGGAAATTATGTGCGTTGTGTGTGTCGTTTCGTAAATAAAGTTATTATGTCGCGCGCGAGAATTACCCGGTCGTCGTTCCATTCATATTTATCACAATATTATTCGTAATATTATGTAGACCGAGTAGACTCGTTTTATTGGTTTTTTTTCCACGCTATTACATAATATTATCATCACTGTTAGACGAAAACCTAGCATGGTTCCAACTTTTTGGTATACTTGCGAGTTACGACTTTATGTTGTTTTATGTCGTGAGCGATGCGTGTGTCAAACGGTCATTATAGCTTCTCGGTTGAAAAACATTCGAATGTGCATATTATAGGAACTACACGTGTCGCCGTGTCGGTATGATATTATAATATATTATAACATTTACCCCCGTGCGTTTACTTTTCTCAACGATTTACTAATCAAAATACAAAATGTGACTGACTCTCGGAGGTCAAGTCCCGAGCACGTATGTATTAACAGGTTTCGAGCGCAACGCAAATACTCCACGGCCAAGGAAAACATCGGCGATGATAATATTTTGTCGGACTGTCATGGCATACGGCTAGCTAGGTAGCTAGGTGGCTAGATGGCTATATGACGGTGCATTTTTATTTCTAATGTACATTTTTTTCTCTCTTCCCATTACGGACAAAACGACACCGAGGCGGTCACGTTGGTGGGTTTCGACAAACATTTTTCGACTCCCGAGTTGCTGCCGCGCTACGTTGCTCGCTTATATTAATATTTAACTTATTAGGCTGAATTATATTGTTTTTAGTTATGTTAACGATATAATATATGTATGTTTATGCGTGTGCATGTGTATACTGCAGCATAATTACCGTTTTCAAACTGTCCGTTTTTTCTCTACTCTATTCGGTACACGACCGTACGACAGAAGCAATAATAATATTGTATTGGCAAAACATTTTCAAAAAAAAGCTGCTGGAAACAAGGAGAAAAAATCATTTTTTAAATTTTCCTATTTGCTTAATTGTTAGACAGTAAAACATAGAGTACCTCATTGCCTCATCATGTTAAGTGTCGGAACATTTTTATTTCGATATTGAATATATATAGTTGCCACGATTATTTTCGAGTTAATTTTTTTCTTAAATTCGTTAAACGTCAACTAAGTTTTATTTATTGCTTAATGTTTCCACAAGACTTGGCTCCCCATTTCACAACAAAGAAACTATTGAACAACGTACGATTTATTTACAGGTATATTATTATAGTACCTTAAACTTTTATACTAATATTCTTGGCTCGAAATTCAATGTCTTTACATTATCATGTGAACACAATAAATTAAATGTATATACAATAATTGTTTGGCTGCTATCGACAACTTTACACAAGTACTTAATTAAATGTGTTCTACGAGTTATAGTTGTAATAGGTTACCTACCCTTTTCTTTAAAATATACCGTTTGCTTCAATACGGTATATATATAATAATAATATACTGTATAGTTTAATACATGTATTATAGTTTTTGTTTTCTATATCGACCATATCCAATGAAATATTCAAATATGTATGTACACTATACAGGTATATTCGTATTTAATCAATATTTTAATATAAAAAGAAACCCAAAAGAAAATCAACTGCTGTACCTATATAGTGTAGGAAGGGAGTCACGTAGGTATATAATGTATATATATATTTTATACTCTACTACGTTTCTGATATATATTATGATACATATATGAACATTGTTATATTATTATAATTTTCCAATTTTCGTTCGACCGTGCGTTTTTCTTATTTGAGAAAGAACAGATGTAATGTTTTCAAAATTTAAACAGATTCCATTATTATTTCCTATGAATATAAATAGCTTAATTAATATTTGTTGTTTTCGCCACTACCCGCCCTTTTCGGGGATTCCGCTGCAATTATTTCCCACGGGAATCGCCGCTACCGCCGTTGCCAACTGTTTGCGTTTTATACCCTCTCGCCAAAGATCTACACCCCAATATGGCAATATATTATACACAACTGATAGGCGCTTTGTACGCCTTGGTCGCTTATTGCTATATTTCGCATATATAGGTCGTGTCTTGTAGCAGTTGCCTCGACGATGCTATTATTCAGTGTTCCACGGCTATACTGACCGTCGACCGATCCAAACATAATATTATTATAAATTATAATATATAAATATACACAAACACTCGAGGGCATAATATACAACGTGCGCGAATGCGTGTGTGCGCGTGTAACGTGACGACACGACGGGTTCTCTTATTCTACAAAATTAATAATAAAAAACGAATGTTATAATATTCGACCCGGTACCGGGTAATTAATCGAAAACGGATAAAATGTGTACGTAAGGTTCAACAACAACGGCCGTCGTCGTATATAATTACCGGAAAGACAGATAGGGTTAACGGTTCGTATACTCGAACGACGCCGCTGCCACTTCGTAGGCGTGGGTGGCGGTTGATCGATTTACCAAACATAATATTTGTTAACAGTAAAAGATATAAAATATGCAATTTCAGATGTGCGATTATTATTATTTTTATTTTTATAAAACATGATCAGAATGATATGGATGTTTAAATTACATACTCCCGTTCAGAAATCACTCGGTGGGTGCATGATTACAGGCATTGCACTGCTTACAGTAAACAGAACCTGGAAACTTAGACTTTTTTGTGCAACACATCTACATAATGCACCTAATCACGATGTTTATGTGGAGGGTTTTCCTTTCAGATTCTATTTATTATGTACAACATTGTAATACTTATTTTCACATAGATATATAGGTACATCTTTATTTTTGCGGTGCTTGGGGGTGACGCTTTGAGATTTTCTCAATAATTTCAACGGTCGCGCTCTGCTGGTACTCTTACATAATATGTAGTTAAATATTTTTTTTTAAATCGCACATACTTTAAACAACACAAAGTGGAATCCCGTTATTATATCTTAATGTTGTTGTTTTGATATAGCTCCCGAGTATTTCGTTCTCTCGTCTTGTGGTTGTTCTGTCTTATTAACTTCAAAATTCATTTTTTATCGTTTTAATAAGAACCGTTATTTTTTCTTCTCGTCGTATCGTCCGGTGCACAGTTTTCCTAACTATAAAGTTTTTGTTATTGTTATTCGTTTCTACGTTTTCTAGTCTACAAACTTTTGTAACAATATTATATTAACGTCGCTCGACATCGTTTTATTGTGTATTTTTCGGGACATTGATTTTGTCCAACAAATAAAAATCATCGTCCGTCCACGAGTAAAAAGAAACGACGACACAAAAATCGGTATAAACGTAAAACGATTGACCGATGAACAAAAAAAAAACAAAACGCGCACACACGTTCACAAACGATTACGTCGGCATTTGTCTTTGCTGCATCGGCGACTGTCGTACATATTATAATACTCGGGTTTCTCTCTCCGAATCTAAAAAATATCTCTGTCTCTATATGTTTCCTACTGTGTCTATGCATTTACGACCGTGTCTCTTTTTCTCTCCTTCACACTCTCGCATGTGATATATCGACGAGCAGTGCAGCCCGTTAAACGACAACATAAATTGATCGGTCAACCGTGGTTGGTGCGCTTTTGCCTACGCGTAATTATATTGCCATACACTTTATACACCACGTAAATTATAATACGCACCAACGGAATACCTAATGAGCAACCGTCGTCGGTGGTGGCCGAGGCGGCGGCGGCGGAGTCGTCGACGATACGCGTCTCTTTCAGACCGGGCGCGCGCGCGAGCGATGGAGAGCTCGCCATCACACACACCCGCTCCACCGCGGCCCGCGAGTCGAGCGACGCGCCGTAAACATGTCACATTTCATTAACGCGGCGGCGGCGGCTTGGAAATAAAAAAATATAAAGACGGAAAACGCCTACGTAATTTTTATTTTACTAATTTTTTTCACACGACGACGGAACCAGACACCTCTGTCGTATATTACGCGCGCGTGATTTACCCGAAAAGAAAAAACCACTCTCGTGACGAGTGGGCGACGATGACGACGAGACACACGCGTACACAATATTATATATAATACACAACACACATATTATATTATATACGACGTGTGCTCTCGCAGCCCGCATTTGTGTGTATGTGTGTGAGCGAGTGTGTGTTGTGTGCGTTTGATTGCGATCGTGCGAGTGCGCCTATCGCCGTTCTCTCCTCCTATGTAATAATATATACGTTATAATATTGTACGCGTATAATATTTTAATAACACATATATATATTGTACGCCTCAGCCTCGTGGGCTATATAGGTGTCGACGACACGTGTCGGGCTTATTAAAACCGCAGAAATTCGTTTTCGGACCGGCAGTGGCGGTGGCGGCGCTCGAACCGTGTCGGCGGCTGTGGTGGTGTTAGGCCCCGTCCGGTCGCCAGGTATAAACAATATACGTAATATATTATTATTATTATACGTGCAGCAGTGAGCATCAGCAGCAAACTTTGATATCGCCAGGCCATTATGGCGTTCTATGTATAATATAATATGGTATACACGAGTGCACCGCGGTGGTGGGGGCGAAGGCGGTGGTGGTGGTCGGTCGGTCGGACGACGGAAAAGGAGCACATCAACAAACGAGCAATAACGATAATGACGGGGTTTCACTTCACCTGCGTCACACACGTGCTCCCGCAGAGACGCACATGCATAACTGTATATTATACATAATACGATGTGGTTATTTAGGATGATATTATAGTCGGCGGCGGTCATTCTGCGGTTGGCATTGTTGTGTGTGTGTGTGTGATCGCGTGAGCTTGGAGTACGAATCGCGTTCAAGGTCGAGGGGAAAAATCCAATTTTAATAAAATTCACTACTCCTCCGCGGCCTGCCATCGGTGTTCGTACTTTAACAGCATTGGGCAGCACAATATGCCATACGTATACATACGCACTGAGCATTACGCTCGTCCGTCGCCCACACAACTCGCGGGAGGTTACTCGGAAATCGTCCGTCGTATCACCGCGACGGTTGACAGCTGCAGCAGCTACTATTATATCATATAACGTGTAGTATTTTCCTCTCGCGTTGTCGTCCCCTTCCCCATGCGTTGCCTTCTCCTTACCCTCCCCTCATCTACCTTATCACTACGGTTAGGCCCTCGACTTACAGCCTCGCCTTTTACCATGTTCGTGTACACGATGGATAAAATATAATATCTATATAATTGTATATCCCAGTCCTCAATAAAGATACCTGACCGCTTTGTGCTATTTGAATAATGCTCTAGTACAGTTTACTAAATATAAATAAATTTACGAAAAATAACGTCAAACTAAACATATCATTTTTATACCGCCTAATAAGCTAGTATATTGAGTCACGAAAAAAAGTTTTATATTTTTTACTATTTTTATTAATCGAAAATTAAAAATTCAATATTTTTTTTCTATACCTTATTATTATTAGAATAAAATGGCTTTATCGGGTAGTAGTTGTATGGATAATAACCGGAATCGTTGAATATTTTATGCTTTCAAAAAAACAATTTTGTTCGATATGAACAAAATGACCGTTATTTTTATAGGAATCGGATGTGTACATCAAACGTTTGTGTGTTTCACGCGTTGCTTATTATTGTCTTGTCCGTAGATGTATCCGGATACATCTAATGTCCCATAATATACTGCCAGGTCTGGATAATTACCCTGTCGAACCCCTTTTTCTCAGTAACAATATAAATCTATGACGAGTATATTATAATATAACAACATGGTTGAACACATGTGTTAATTTATCTAAAATATCTTGGTAATTTAAATTTACATGCATTTCCTGTAGTGTTTATGCATTTATTTCAACTTTCTGTTCTGAATTTTTGATTGACTTTTTCATCGGATGTCTTCAATATAAAATAAAAAACGTATTTTATTTAGAACACATATGAATATATAGACCGTATATTTTTTTCCAAGCAACAATTATGCTGTTTTATTAAAATAAAAACAAAATGCATTAAGAAAATATCATACGAATTAAACTCATGAAACCATAACGTTTTTGTGGTTAACTGACTTTCAAAAAGAAAAACGTTGTTTAGAACTTTACTTAAAGAACTATTGTTTTATGCATTTCTCAAGTAATGTTAAAGAAAGAATATGTCTACTAAAAAGTTTCGGTTTATTTTGAAATTTTCGTAGTGGTATAAATAAATATGTTAGCTAGCCATATATATAAACGATAACGTAACAATGCCCAAGGAAGAAAAGCCAATTTTTATTTAAACTTAGGTAGGTAACCAAACTAATTTTACTGACCGGTAACCACTAAGGACTGATCTAAATTGTATAAGAATGATATTTTATGGAATTTATAAATGTTTGCAGTTCATATAACTGTATAATATATTCTATGAAAAACCACTTTTAATAGTTTTTTTTAATATTTTGAGATGTAACTTTCTTAAAGTTTATAAATTTATATAAGTTGTCTGCGTTGATATGGTAGTCGGCGATGGCGTATACGAATAATTTGAAAATAAAGTTGTATTAAGTATAAAATATAAACTGCGTTTTATTCAAATTGTCTCGATCTTAAATTTCTATTAGCTGTATAAATAAATTAATTTAATTTAATTTATTCGCATTATAATTAGAACCAAGGGTTAAGTATAATTATAAATTAAACTTAAAATTATTCAAATTTTTTTTCTGCTTTCAACTTTAACCAATTACATTTAGATGATTACATTTAGTAAATTGTTAAATTATTTTAGTTACCCATAATAACACAGTTGTAAGATAATAATATAAACTATATAGTGATTAATGAATTTATAGTAGAAAATTTACTAGACAGATAATATCAATGATATTTGAGGTTCTATTTTATTATTTCCATTTGGTTCTTCCTTATAATTGTTATTTAACCTTATTTTCTTTAATAAATAAAAATAATCTTCAATATTTGTATAATATTAATTTAGGGTATGTTACAAACACGTTTTCTAAAAAAGTAAAAAAAAAAACACAAAGCGAATCTACATTTAAATACCACGTTTCATTTCTCGTCTTGTCCTTTTTCAAGTATATAGTCGTTTTAAAATAATTGTAAAAATAAAAGGGCCGACGAAATTGTTCAAAACCCATTTCATCGTTCTAAATTTAAACGTGTTCCAAAGCAATTATGTTTTTATTGCTTTACGGCATCGTCCGTATTTTCAACAAACAATTCTCACCAAAGTTCTATTTTAAACACTATTTCTTTTCCGTGCATCATATCGCACTGCAGTCTGCAGTTTTATTCAAATCGTGTCCATTTTGACCCGACGCGCGACCACACCGCCGCCGCAGCGGATCTGTCTGTACAGCAAGTACATTGTACATATTATTATACTATACCTATATATAACACTGCTGCAGTTACATAGGTTTGTACAGCACGCCGACTTTCACCTCTCCTGTTCCTGTATACAACAATATATTTTAATGTTCGTAATTTTTTTTGTTTCAATATCATAATCATTCTGTTGCCCTCGATAAACGTCAACGGAAACATTTTAGTTGTCGGCCTCGCGTGTACCGTTGGTCGTCCGTACAGCGACGGTAATTGGCAAGTAGTGGTGACGCCGTGACGGGCATCGCCGGAAGTGTGTACGAATATCTTCCGTGGGCAGTAGGGTAGGGTGAGTTCTCCTGCGGGCGGAGGAAATATGTACAATCCGGCGGTGGTAGAGGTGTCGAGTGGGACGCGTGCAGTCGGTTTTGGTATTCTCCCCGTAGCCGGTGACCGTGGATAGCACCGCCACCGTTGGAGGGGGTGGGGGAGCGGGTGTTCCCGAGGGAGACACGTTATATTCGTATACATACGCACCCGCCCGGCACCGGTGGGGTTGAAGAGCCGGCCGATCGATCTGCCGCCGTGGTCGGTGCGGCAGGCGCGCGCTCTTGTTGAACGGCCGACGAATCTGTGGAGAAGACTTATTTGTACTCGCGAAAAACCATCATGTGCGATGTACCCATGTACATATTTTCTTGTTTTGGTACATCCGAGTCACCATATTTTTAAGCCTGTCTAAAATTTACCTATATACGCTATATGTCATCGTCATCGTCGATCGAAGACTTTTTCGGGGCCGTCGTATCTCAATGGCCTAAACGCTCGCGTATCTGGAGTAACAATATAGTCTATTTATAATAATATGCGCCTTTAGTGCATCTGACTACAATAATAAATTCTCTTGTCCCCCCCTCTCTTTCTCTTTCTCTATTTTTTTGTTTTTAATTACCTACGCAAACACGTCTAACGTGTATCGTTAGTTTTTTATTACTATTATTGTCTGATGTTTGTCCGTGTTGAGCGTAGGTAGAGTATGATACGTTATAGGCATGATGTGTATGTATTTTTTTCTTTCATTACCGTGCCGCAGTTGATGAAAGTTTTTTTTGCCGTCTAATAAAAATACCCTTTGTATTACAGTTTTTTATACAACAAAATCGTAGGTATAAAAACGTGCGATTGTATATAAGAAGTTAATAAAAAAAAAAAAATGTTCTCTCGTTTTATAAGCCTGTAATAATAAAATTTGCGAGGCTATATATATTGACGTCGAACCTATGTATAATAATATACGTGTATACTATTTTTAAAGACCGCACCGCTACTCCTGGCATCTATGGACTCCGCTAAATTGTTTCCATTGGTGTTCGCTCCACTGTTTATAATGCGTCTATGTAGATAATAATAATAAAAACAACACAATATATTATATATATACAAACACGATAATATAGTGTATATTTTTATTTCTCGGACATGTTTTACGATTTGACTTTTCTCTCCTACACACACATCTCTGCGACGCCACGGCCATTGGCAAAAAAATAAATTATAAATTGTGGGTTTATTTTATTGGATCTCCTAATAAAATCGTGGACTTCATTTGCCATGTAATAAAAAAAAATACCGCCAGACAAATCTTCATTGATGATGATATCGCGCGCGTCGTCCGTTTAATTATAATTTTACAACCAGTCGCGTCGTCGTCGGCCAACTACGATAGAGGGTAACACGGTTTTCATTTTTTTGTTTTTCGACCATGGAAATAATACCTAATACCGTAATTAAAAAATAAATACTAATATTAATAGCATATAATATTATAATATTGACTATTGTCTACAAAACGTAAGCACACTGTGGACAGATGAGGAATGATATTCTCACGCTGCTGCAAAGAATAAAGTTCGCAAGATTTAGAACCGCGACGATATACATTAATACGACCCTCCGCAACAAGCGACCTGTAAAATTCGTAAACTTACAGCCTCGACGACTTTTACGACTTTTCTCTTTGCTCTCCTGCTTCTCGTCTCTCAATCCCTCTTGTTTTTCGTCTCTGCCGTTCTCTCTTCATCTCTCTCTGTCTCCTAACTGAATTAACTTGTGGTAGGCATATACACGTTTGTGTACCCTCGAGATTTATTTTTTTAGCCTCATATCATCGAAGGGTTTTCAAGGGGATTAAATTCTAATAATTGGTCCCCGTAGGGCATAAGTCGTAAAATGCCATCACTGCTTACTGAAAACATATACTTTTGGGTGATGCCTCGAAGTGCATCGTTCTATATGTATTAATATATAAAGTGTATATTATGACTACGAACATCGACCCATCTCGAGGGGCCTTTTTTATGTCTTTGTGGTATGAAGTTAATCTGTTATTGGATATAGCATTAGACAAAACGCTTAATACTAGGGAGATTATTATGTATTAAAATGTAGGTATATACGTATATGTGAAACCCCATCGTTGAGTTCTTGAACGGCCGTACATTAATCTCGTTGGACCAGTCACTAATTCATCGTGTTCTTTATATTTTTACATTATTATTATAATTTTTGAATACACATTATTATTACTATTAATAGTTTTAACGCGTTTGCGATAGTTTTATTATTTATTAAATTGTGTTATTTTCAACTATAGAAAATAATTTTAATAAAAGACGTTATACGTTACAAGACTATATATATTATATATTTAATCTATATTGTAAAAAAATATTACAAATCGCCTTCGGCCGTGTATCACGTCGTTTATCCATAATAATAATGATTAATCCTGTTTATAATAGTGTGTGTGCAATACAAATTACGGCCGTTGTCGATGGTATAAAAATAAGAAATGCAAAATTAAAATATTCACAAAACCCTAATATAATTTTGGGTTACATGAATTTCATTAAGGCGCTAATGTGTATTCGTACTTTTTACACATATATATTATGTGAATATTACATACTTTATAGTATATACATAATCCGGTTATTTAAGAATTTGATGATTAAAAAATCATTACACTAACGCGTACATCAAAATTCCTTCTATAAATAAAAACAATCCGATGTTAGAGTTGTGTATTTTTTTTGCATTTGATGGCTTATCGGTGTTCTTATCGCTATTACCAGTAGATAGGTATAGATATTAACTATACGCATTACATACGTCGCGTTCTGGAATAGGTAGGTAGGTTACTCATCTAAAAAGCGAAGCTAGTATTCGACAACCGTGAAAGAAAAACATTTTGATTTATTTTTGCACCCTAGAAAACAAAAGAAGAAAAAATTTAAATAAAAAAGTTCGTTCCTATTTGTCTTTTATGCTTAATAGAGGGTGGTGGCGAGTTACCATATAAAAGCACTCGGCAAAATTAGCGTGTGCATAATACGAAAACGATGTCGTGTGTGTGCGTTTTTTTGTATTTAGCAACCAATCAAGAGTGCGCGAACAAAAATGGCCGGAAACAATATAATCACATGGTAGTGCGTGAAGGGCGTCCCCCTTTCTATCATGCAGTATATACTATGTACCTAGGTGGCTAGGTTTATGTGCATAGAGGTATATACTTGAAAATCCCTCTTACTGCTTTATGTATATATATATATATATACAAATTACAACTATATAAGGGCACCGTAAGTCTTCTCTATGCAAGCGCATACACCTAAAAAATCCGATCGCCACGACGATAATATCATTATAGAGTCGTTTCACATGTCTCGTAGTAGTTTTTCCAACCCTCCTCGTGAGAGCACATGATATTTATGTATATGTATGTTATAATAAATCGTTATTTATTTTATTTTCCCGGTACCTACCTAATATTTTTAATGTCCATTTCGCGTGTGTGACGCCTGTTAAGTAGCCGGATTTGTGTTTGGGCGGTTGGAGGAGGGGTATAAGCGCCGGCTAATTACAGTGTGCCACCACCACCGCCGCCACCACCGGAGTGTACAACTTCATTAAGGCGCGTGTAGGCGGGCAACCCCTCGACACCACCCGATCGCAATTCCTCGACCCCTGCTACACCTCACCCAAATGATAAGGGTATTAAAAGTCGATTTTCCCTAGAAAAAGAATATAATATGTACACTGCTGTAGCGTGGTCGCAGTGTATATATATATATTGGTTTTGGTCCGTGGGAATTTAATTAATATAAATGGAACCGGGCGAGAGGGAGTAAACAGATTACGTGTCCCTTTTTCGTATATCCAATATATACAATATATACATGTATAGGTATGGTATGCGTTTACGACGGACACTATGCTGCAGTGTGACGGGTTGATTGGTAAAGGGAGTTTACGGGGGGGTAGAGGACGGGTTTTCCGTGGCGCGTGAGGGGGGATGTGGGTATTAACACGCAAAAGGGCGGACGGAGGCCAATTGAACAAATGAGAAACTCTCGTACAGTCGTTTATATACCACGCCGGCAAAATTTATGTTCGCAGTCCCTTAGTTATATTATATACATACCTACGCACCATCAACCTCTCCCCAACAACCCCCGCGGGCCTTTTCGTTCATGTTACTTCGTCGTGTACGGTTTTCACGGGACAAATTCACTGTGTTCCTTATTTTATATATATATATAGTTTAACTATGTACAGTATAGGTGTAGGATGTATATAGTTCAGTTTCCCGACCGACCCATATAGTCGTCCAATCTATATAAAGTATTACATGAATTTACGACGAATGGGTACATAAATGTATATACATAAGACAAAGCGGTGTACCTACCTATAGCTAACTTCGGGGGACAGAGTTTTATGGCAAAATCGCGATTTAATTAGTTTAATAAATCGTATTGGCTGTAGTGCGATAAAATCGCGTGAAATAAACCCAAAACTTATTTAACTGCTGCAGTGCTGAGCAACTGTAAATAATAGAAAATTAATAATTACAATAGAAAACGTCAATTATATATTATTAATTATTATTGTTGTTGTTATTATTATGCATTAATTCATAATACCGCTACAAGGAGGTATTGTAATATATTATTATAATATTATAATATTATAGGAGTGAAAATAAATACACTATACTAGTATAGGTACACCTAATGTACTTAAAAAGTTATATAGAACGTTGGGCGTTCTATGGTTTTTATCTCCAATAATAGTTATACATTTTTTTCATTGTATAAATAAATTATACAAATTGTTATATTATACGTTTTGCAAGTCGTAGTCAAGTGTCCGAATCGTCTGTATAGTAATATAATATAATATAATATACGTTTTGTTTGTTTGTTTCAGTTGTACTTTTGGACACCACGACAGAGCCTAGTCTACGGTGGACTACGTACCCTTACGGACCGGACGCCAACGCAGCAGGGGTGAGTCAATAATCTTATATTATAGTATATATACACTATTTGCTGGTATTGTTTATTTGTGAATGTGGGAGAGGGGGTGTTGAAGAAAACAGTTTTACATGTTGTTATAAATCTTACTGGTGCATTTTTCCACTAGATAAAATCTATATCATAAAAATCTACGACCGAATTATATGGTGTTTTGATGTTAAATGGACCGGATTGGTGCTGCAGCATCATTGCTGGCCCCGACGAAATGACAGATTTTAAATTATATATTTACGTATACTTTATATACTTTATATACTTATATTATATAGTTTCATATTATACGCAATCAGTTAATCGAACCCGTTCAAATTTTCTTATTTGTTTTTATGGATGCCGATAAAAATGCCTCTGAAAATAGACTGACAACATGTGTAACGGATTAAAACGACGGAGTCTTGTATATAGTGACCTCGGTCATAGCCATCTCCGGCAGGAAGGCTAATGGATTTTTCGATTCTACCACTATCGAAACTTACATATGACCGGGTGGTCTCCGATATGGTACTTTATTGGTAATCTTCTTTTACAATCTTGCACCCCTCCGCGTGGGAAAAACCGTATGCTCGTCCCGAAAATAATGCGCTTTATTCGTTATCGGACCGGCACCTTTATATTTCCCTAGGAAAACCTCCCTAGACAAAGAAACCTCGTTCCCGAGAGAGGAAACCATTGGCTTTCCTTATCTCTGCCCGTCTCGTTGGATAACGTTTGATCGACTTTCTTTTATCGTTTAATACCGCATCACAGTTCCATTGTATAGCATGTTCATTTATATGTATGGTTGGTATACGAAATCAAAACAAATATATGTGCCATTATTTCCACATAAAATCCCTTTTCTTTTATAATATAAATTATGTATTATTATTTGATATACCTATTCGGTTGTTTGAAAATCTCGACCAAATCGCAACAAGCAAACCTCATTATACGAGTTGAAATAACTTTTTGAAATATTATCCGTGTTCCTATAAGAGTATATTTTAATTTTGAACATACCCGGAGGTACACGCGTAAAACGAAAGAGGTCAACTAGCCGTCAAAAGTGACACATTTCCCGAAAAAAAATTTAATTAACGTCCATCGCCGTCTCGCGGAGCATCTGTATTGGTGTTCACGCGACCGCCTGCACTGCCGCGCCACCATATACCGCCGCCGATAAATCCTGTCAATTATATGTATAAGTTTTGAAACACTATTTTGGCCCGCCTTATTTTCGGACGGCAGTGCTTAAGTATACATTCGAAACTCTGCAGATCCGTCGTATTCCCTCTTAAATATATATATACTATAGCAAATACTCGGTGTATAAAGGGGTTTAGAAACTTTGTAGGAAACAAGTTTTACGGTTCAGCGCGTCGTAAGTAAGTAAGTAAACGTAATACTGCGGGCGCGAGCGTACGATAAATAAAACGCCGTCTTGGGCGACAAACTCTGAGTGGACGATTTGACCGGTGTAATATAACATTATACATTTATACATGTTGCTGCAGCCAGATTCTGCATTGTCTATATATATTATGTTTCCCGTATGCGATAACACGATTGCAAAAATACGATGGAAAACACACGACGACGGCATGATACGACATAATGTGTATGTATTGTTATAATATAATAATATATTGTCGTATATTATTTTATACTATTCCGATTCGCAAACACCCCTTATTTCTTCTATACATCCGCCTCCCGCCACGTGTATCCTGCGGAAACGACTATTGGACATTTATCGGTTCTTCGTGGGTCTGGGGCTATAATAATATGTACATTTTACACACAAACGTATATATATATTATATATATATGTATACTATATTACTGTATTAACTTCGTCCCGTGTTAAAATCATGTTATAACCACGTGGTGTCAGCCCTCCCAGGATCGCATGCAAAATCGGATTGAGTTATTATTATATATTATAGTTCTCGTTTATACCTATGGAGTATGGACACCGCCTCACGACATAATTTACTATAGTTGCAGCTTATATTCATATACACCTTATATGTATACTTATAACTTATTGCGTACAGGGTGGCCCACGACGATTTCCGATTTCCCGCCTTCGTTATATACGAGTAAATGGGAAAACACGGTGGGCCTCCCCCATGTATAATTTATGCACACGCGCGGACACGTGAATTTTGTTTTTATTATTTTCCCTTCGCACGCGCGTTTCTCCCCTGTCGACGCACACCTATATATAATAATTTACCTACACGCGTTTTTATCGTAAAGTTATTATAATGTACATTATACATATTATAATGTATATTGTTCGCCCAACACCACCTTATATATCAGATCTTATATTATATATTACTCGTGCATAACAACCGTATAAGTCTCAAGTCTGTTCCTATGGTATATAAGAGATATTCCTTTAAAATTAATATGTTCGAATTATATAATCATGCGCGGCGATCATCTGGCAAGTAAAAAATATCGAATTTTCAAATTCTCGTAGAAAACTGAAAAATGATTGAATTTCATTTTTTATGCTGCAGGTTATTTTTAATGATCTGATATCTGGCATTGTTCTTCTGTAAACTTTGAGAAATCTATTACATTATGTATAAAAACAGCTATAAATAAGCTGTTCTTTAATAGGAATCCAAATTATTTTTTGTCTTTCTTGACCGATGTTTGTTCTTCGAGTAACTGTTCCATACAAGAAAATGTTAACTCACGTATAATCACGTTGAACCGACAACTTACTTCCAAAATTCAGGAAATCGTTAGTACCGAATGATTCTGTAATATTATTATTTCTAGTTCCAAAATCGGTTTATCTAGATAAAACAAATTTCCGTGTTTATTTCCTTCGATTATGGTGTATGTGAACTTTATAATTATTTTTATTGTATGATCAACCTAATTTATTCCTCTACAAAGATCGACTAGTCGATCGTGATAGACTACAGGTAGGCGTCCCTTGTTCTTAGGGGTAATATATTGTCATGTATCTCGGTATCCGGGTCCCCGACCTCGACACCTCCGTAGTAAACCCATATCGGATATTAATGTATTATAATAAATATTATCTATACACGCGCGCACACTCATCGTCGCCATCAGCTCAAGTCTATTTCTATATAATATGCATGTATACTATACCCTATATTACCCACATTATTATTTCCGCATGCGCTGCGATCAGTCGGCCGGGAGTGAAAACAAATATCGGATTTTCTAGGGGGTAAATGGTTGTATCCGCGGCGTCGAGTGAAAAGGGATATACTCATACCACCTATATAATATTATTATTATAATATGTAGTGTCCATAGAGGGAGAGTAATACGATCGGTAAAATGGTGGATCGGCCGCCTGCGTATACATTATAATATAATATTATATCGCGCGTGGCGTCCGACGGACGAGAAGCCGTATACGGATTTTGTTTCGGACACATATTACTATAATATAAACCTATACGACGAGCGCAGTGAGTGCGTGCATTTTCGTGCGGCGGCGGCGGCGGCGTCCGTCCGTCCGTCATCGTTCGTTCGCGCGCGACCAAGCGGTATACCGCCGCCGCCGGAGGCAGTGTACAAAGTAGGCGTGTCCGGCAAGTCCAATTAAAAGCGTCGTCTCTTGCTCCGGGTATATATATAAGTAAACGTGCTTGGAATTCCCCGCGTGCGATGTGTACAAAGTACCCGCAGTCGTCGGCCCCGCACATCTCATATCACATATTATATGATATATATGGATTTAGATATAATATTTAATGGAAGTATATATCGTATTGTCGTTCTAGGGTTCCAAGTAAAATCGCCGCACGGCGCACGCCGGATACCTAGATGTTATTATTGTACATCGTCTTGAACCTCGCCTTGCTAAAAGCATAATAATATACCAACTATTGCCATGATATTGTACTATAATGGAAATAAATAACTAATTAATAAAAGAATAAATAAATTATTCTCATGCGCATTTCGTGGAAGCACACACCGCGAAAAAAGTATATTATTATCTTATATAAATATAATATTTTTTTTTGGAAATAACGACATTCCAAAAATAGTTGAAAAACAAAGTCCAATTTTCCCACTGTATAAAAAATAATTAATAGATTTCAGTAGGTATGCCTTGGATAATATACATATAAATAAGAAATAATTAATTGGCATTTTGAAGTGGTTGAGAGTAGCTCCCTAATAATGGAATTTTAGTGCCACTGTACTGTACAGACAATGTTACAAGTAGCGACATACTGAAGCGCAATATAAATTTACCCTTAGGGCCAGTTGTACCATCTCCGATTAAAGTTAACCGAAGTTTAATCAGGCAAATTTGGGGGTTTTAAAATCTGTTAACGGCTGATTAAGTGAAATCGAAGTGTAACCGTAGACGGTACAACTGGCCCTCAGCGTAGTGCAAATCATCGCTATCTACATGATGATAGTTAAAAAATGTTCTGTGATCAAATAAGCTTCTAAATTTCAAAATGATTTAATTTGTGTTCCTAAACAAAGCGTTCACTGTTTTCATAATACAAAATAATACAACATATGATACGTGATGATCGTGTGATAAAATGTTAATGATGATTGATGAGTATATATTTCGGTTTATATTTAATGTTAAAAAGTAGCAGTGTATCACAACCACTGGTATTTTGGTAACTATAAAAACATTTACCACCGACAGGTGAAAACAAATTTGTGTCACTTCAATTTGTATAATGCAGTCAGAAAATGCCTATATGACAGCTGTGGTAATATGGTATATATGCTCATTTGGCGTTAATGAAAATAATTATTTAAATTATTCATTTGGACGATATTTTTCTAATTGTTCACTCGTCCTACAAATGAGTGTCCCTTCAAATGTTTCATTGGTCGTCATATTGTATAGTATGTGTACGATTTGTTCGGTGCGTTTATCGTCATTGTATGTAATATTATGTGCAGTGTGTACAAAATATATACAGAATTATTTCTTCGATTAACAATTTAACGCGAGCACGTGCAAGTGTACTGAAACGAGCGTAGTAAATTTCATCCTATATAGGTAGTAAGTACATATCCGCGAAGCGCATATTAACATAACCGTCAATTATAGCCGTCAACGCCGATGTGCGTTTTATTCTGATGTCAATTACAATGCGTTCGGCCGTGTCCTTAACACTCGTGCTGCGTAGTGCGTACGCCGTATAATATGTATATATTATTATTAGATGCACCGCAGAGTCCGCACACAGTCGCCACCTCGTATGTACAGTGACAGTTATTACGATATTTTAAATTACGCGACGACAAAACGATAATACAGTAATAACCGCTGCCGTCGTCATCAGTACCTATAATATATTAAATTTATATGTCATATAATATGCGCTCCACCATGGTTACTAATAATCACATGATATAAATACTTACCATCCATAGGTAGGGTACTCACATTGTATACCTTAACGAACTTGATGAAAACCGTGGCCTCATGCGGTGGTCGTTCACTACATAAACGAGTGCAGTGGATTTCGGCTGAAAACGTGAATTTATATGTAAAATAATATGTCACCAGACCCATCACATATAGCTGCCCGACTGCCCGAGTATGTAATATACAGTTTGAGTTTATTAAAAAAATAATGTACAAATCGTTGTCGTCATGCTTTGTCCCGATCCTGTAAGAGCTGGTAAGAGCCCGGTGCGGCGTTAATAAAATACGGCGGCTGATCGGCGTCAGATCACCTTGATTAAGAAAACGCGTGGTTTTCACACGGTTGAATAAAAATTCGCCTCGTATACGACGCTATTATTATTTACAACCTGAAAAGCATTCGTATCGTTTATATTCGTTTCGGTGACGACTTCCTCGCATACATATTACATAAAACTATTGATAAACCGTACTTATTCTTGGCTCATACCAATCCATGCTCGGAGTATAATATTTAAGCAATATAAACATAATAATATATTACTACCTACGCTCGTTAATACGTATTTTCCTTTGTGCTTTTGACGTTTTTGTACTATTTTATGTTTGCTGTAATTAATAAATCCGCTCTATCTTAACATGCATATTATCTATATAGATAAAATAGAATATACTATAGTATATTTTCTGTTTGAGGGTTGCTTAATTTTTTTTACGAGAAGACAAAAAATATAATTTTTAAATTTAAATACCTGTATGGCTATATAGCCAGGTAGGTACATTGTTTTCTTTTTTTGTTAATTTTATTTAACACTTTTTTTAACTGCTATCAACTTTATGGTGTCTGTCCGACATTTATTAAACGGTCGTATTTTAGCAATAAAACCGTTTAACGTCCGCGATTGTCCATTAATTTCGGACAAGTAATCGTTAAATTTATTGTTTTCTCATTGAAAACTATTAAAAGTCACCCACGTCCCCATCCCCCGTGGCTTTATTGCAAAGCCTCGAAGGTATCGTGTTATCAAAATATAACTTCCCGTTTATATTATATTTACTGATTACCCAGATAAGGCTAAATCATTTAATTTAATATTTACAGACAATATTTATATTGCCACAATTCGATGTTGTTTATGTGTATAATATTTAACAATCTTGGAAATTAAAAATAAATCATTGCGTTTTAATTTAGATATACCTGATCTTTTATAATATTACACTAGAGTAAATTTTAGTTTATCATAAAATGTATTAAAAAAATCAAAATATGTGTTGGTAATAGGTTAAAAGGTATCATCAAATAAGTGTCTTAAATAAACAGTCTGGTACAGCTATGTACTTATATTTTGGTTATAATAATCGATGTACTAGTAGAATAGTAGATATTAATATATAATATTATATGTTAATAATTTGTATAGGACATGGGTACTTAGGATGAACGTTTATTCAATATAATGAACTTTTTATGCTCAAAGCCAAAATAAAAAATGTATTTATTCTGACAAAAAGTACAAATAACCTGTTTTTTTAACTCAATTAAATAAAATACCTATATTTTTGATATAATACTGTATGATTTATAGGTACTATTGACAATTTCTTAAATAATCTTTTTATATATATATTAATTTTTCCCGCGGTGACAGGCATCTGGGTAATAAATAATCATTATTATTATTATTATCATCTAAAAAAGTAATAATATATTGCATCTCTCAAGTATTTAGTATCATTAACCACGTATTTTTGGTAGTATAATATGAGTCTATAGAGGTCAATAAAAATAATTTTCTAGTAATAAACTTTGTATGTTAGACTGGGTCTACTAATATTTCATATTTGATAAAAATTTATTCACAACGAAAGAAAAAAATTCCTTTTTTTATTTTGCTTGAAAACGTTGCACGGCAACGTTTATTTCTAACATTTGAAAAATTTATATTTTGCATAATCAATAGTCTTATTCTGGTTAATATTATATACGAAAATGACCGGTTATATAATCTACAAATAACTTCTTTGGTACCTGTGATTTATTACTGTTGTTTCGTTACTTATATGTGTTATAATTTTATTTGCCCCACATATTTTGTATATTATATCAAAATGTATGTTAACAATACACTGTTATACGTATACCTTGTAATTAAACTTGAATATTAAACAAAAATTCCTGCAATATGACAAGTAAATATCCTTTTTTTTCAAATTTGATAGTTGTCCAATTAAATATAATAGCTAGGACAAAAAAACTATTACAGACTATACAGAACATATACATTTTGTACGTATATCTACAATATACAGCAGACCAATTTCTGTACTGTTGCGTCCTCTTAAATAATTCAATTCAACGTTGTGAGGAAGTATTTTCAATGGTATACTCGATTTGATAATAATTTTCACGCGTTTCGCTACGATATAATTTTGTTTTTCAATTTAAACTTTTATGTTAAGAAAACAATTGCTTTTCATAGTTGAGTGTAATAATAAATATATTTTTTAATCTTCAAAAGAATGTTACGAAACTGAAATTGTGTCAAAAACAACGTCGTCTACGTGTTTTTACGGTCATCTGTGCTGATTATAGTTTTTAAGCCGTTGTCGTTGCGGTAAAGATTAGTCAGCACTTTTAAGACGAGATTATACTGCAAATATTGTTTGGAGGATTTATTTGGACCGTGAGAAACCGTCGCACCGGCGACGGTGGTTCAAGATAAAACATTACTCCGCACACAAACACCTACACACACTGCTGCGCACATACGTCTACGTTTTGATAAAAATATACATATACATGTATAATAATAATCGGAGATGAGAGAGAGAAATGGGGAGGATATAAGCTGCAGGATAAAACCTACGTGGCATTTTGAAAATTGATTGGGTCGTCGCCGCCGAACCGCTCACTCCGTTAAAGGTCAATTAAATCGGGCCTGACATTCCGGCCGTCGGCAAAACGGAAATAACGTTCGTGGCCTGGGGAATTAGCATACACGACTACGGTTTTTTTTCACTCATATATGCATACACGCGCGTTATATTATTATAGGTACACACGACCATTATACGACGGTGTTTGTGCGCGCCTTTTGTGCCCCGCGCGTTCGATATTGTCGCCGCCGCCACGTACCTATATATATGTTCATCGGGCGCGAGTTTCTGTTACAGACTACAACAATATAATATATACGTGTGAGAGGTAAAAGAATAACATTTATACATATACTTAAATAATACACACTGCAACGGCGTCGGCGGGTGTGCACAGGTGAAGGGGTTGCTGATGACGGGGCATATTATACTGCAGGATCAGGCTGCAGTGATAGAGAGCGGGAGTGAGAGGACAAGGGGTAAACATATCGTGTATGTGTGTGTGTGTGTAGTCTCGTTTTGAATTTACATGTACATAACATTATCCGGTGAATTATTACCATTACAAGTTCAGGTCACACCCAGGATGCAAATCGCAAGCGTTTGGACGTCTTTATTCTTATACATTTTTATATTATAGTCTTTTTTTCATCGTCGTTCTTTCTATTTATTCTTGCGTCCGCACTCTATATACATATTCCGTATACGTGTATATCCCGTTCATCCACAGCCTTTTCGCAGCAATTCGATTATATAAAATGGCTATAAGCCTATACCTAACTTGAGAAAACACTTACATTTCCAGAACAGCAGATATACGTTGATGACGTACTTGCAGGTATATTATAAGCTATTAATATTTTTTAATACTATCAGAGTTTAAGCAATTTGTTTGTATACACATGCGGCAACTTTGTCGAAACAATAATATAATGTTTCATGCAAATAATATTAATTATAAACGATGTGATATATATTAATATACGACCTGCAGAAGATACAGTGCAGTAGCAGTTTATTCGTAGTATTATTATGCGTGAGTAGGTACATTATTTACTATTGTATATATTTTCCGAGTTAACGATCATAATCATCATCATTATCATAATTTTGATTGACGGTAGACTCGCCGTTGCCAATATATATATATATATATATATATATAAATAGAAAGACAAATATGATAATTCGTTCATTTATATGTTAAATTTTGTCGTGATTATTATTATATACGGAGGGGAAAAGGATCATAATAATCGTTTTATCCCGTTCCGAGCCGAGCTGTCTACACAACTGTAGTTGATATTTTTTTCACCGTCAAAGTTTTTAAATTATAAATATTTTCGTTACGAAATCGTTGCTAACGATATAGTCGATGGCGGCGGCGTTGGCTTAAGCGCGAAATGCGTCGTTATTATACACACGTACACATTATTAGGAGGTATGTACATGTTACATGTAGGTATATACCTTATAGTAATCATAATAATGTATAGCGCTGGCACCGGGGGCGACGGATCGGGTAAATTAGAAAACTCGGACGTCGCCTCCGCGACTGTTTCCGGTTATTAGCGCCAAGGCGGTTATATTTGATCGAAATGGATTTTAGATCGAGCCATGGGTTTTTTTTTTGTGCGGCCGATGGCGACGAGCCATGGGTTTTTTTTTTGTGCGGCCGATGGCGACGAATAATATAATAATCCTGCTAAAGAGTGTACAGGAAAACCGTGGTGGCAGCCTCACGCCGCTTCAACAGCACAGACAAAGGATAGGTTGTGGTTTTCTGGATCATTTCACGGTACGGTGGACGTCCATGCCGCCGTCATCATCTTCGTCGTCGTGTTGCCCCGACCTCCCTTAGGACGAAACGTATTTAGAATTATTATATATTATCGCCGTTCAGTGTATGTACAGCGTGCGCGCGTGCGTGCAGAAAAACCGTGAAAATAGGACGCGCGAATGATTATCATTATGCGTATTAAATCAGACATTGCTGTAGCCCTTTTTACAGACGAGTTTAAAGTATCGTACGATCTCGTTGATAGTCGGCAGTGGCCGTTTAATTTCATTAACAATTTCTTTTTGTCGGGCCGAGTGGTGTGACTTTTCAATTGGAAACGTATTTTGACGAGTTCATGAGCCACAC
The DNA here is from genome assembly GCF_001856785.1 of Myzus persicae. Taxonomy (NCBI): domain Eukaryota; kingdom Metazoa; phylum Arthropoda; class Insecta; order Hemiptera; family Aphididae; genus Myzus; species Myzus persicae. The sequence goes on along the minus strand of NW_019100626.1, from coordinate 332,671 downwards.
CTCAACATCGTCATCGTCGTCGTCAGTACAGTCGTTTGTTATTATTATTATTATTATTTTTATCTAGGGGGCCATATTAGGTACCGTATACGGTGTAGTGTAGTGTACTTGATGTATACCATTATAATAATGTTACAAAGTATATTATGCGCTGCGCTCGTACTTTATAACATTGTTATATTGTGTGCGTCGCATAGAAGACGAGTGGAAAAAATAGACGTCGACGACGATTACACGACATAACAATGACGACGATGTAATAATACGCGCCGGGTTCGGAAGAGAGAAAAAAATGACCACCGCGGCCGCCCAGATTATTATAATGACTCCTGCGGTCTCTCATCACCCACGAAAATAACGCGACGGAAATTTCTTTTATAACAATTGGCGAACACAATGGCCGTCGTAAGATTCGGTCGCGTACGGATACAAGTATATATAATAATACTATGTATATTATACACGTACACTGGAGCGCGTGCGTTATTATACTAGCTGTGTTATAATAATAATAATAATAATAATAATAAAAATATTACTATTATTATTATTATCATACTCGGCAAACATCGACTGCGTGGCGGCGTGTCACCCGACATCATTGAAATCATTTCCTTCTTTACATATAAAAATATGATGAGCGTTTTTTGTCCGTTTTGTAGTCGTTGTTATTATCAATTTTTAACGTTCTTCGTGAATTTTAAATATATATATATATATAAACGTACCTATGTATGCATATTACATGTACGTATATTTAATTGTATTTAAGCTCGCACGGCTGTAGGTACTTTTATGACATATGTGTGCCACTCGCGTATGCCACTCGCGAACTATATATAAAATAATAAACGACGGACACCTTTTATTTCTCCTAAACAACACCAGTAAATTATATTTGTACATCTACTTTAATACGATACAGTGTTACGACACGTTCAACACAAACCGTCTTTGTGCCCCGTTATTTTATCTCCCGATATCTGCACTGCGTGTCGTATACTATTTACTGTATTTAGTTTCCCGGTTTGAATTTTAAGCTCTTTGTAATACATATTATACACATTATAATATGTGTGTATTATAATACACAACAACTGCAGCGATGACTGTATAATGTGATTCTCTGCAGTTCAGTAAAATATCGTTTAGGAAAAAATTCCAAGATATTATTCACGATTTTATTTCTCGCAAGATAATTTTCGTCCGCAATATCTCGACGTGTTTCGATAAGCACAAAACGATAATATGGTGCCGTATTACAGGCGCATCGACTACACAATATAATATACCTACACCATAGAAGCAAATGGTCGAGATACGTCATATTACATATTTATATATTATATTATGCTGTCGGTGTCGTGCAGCTATTCTTATACGTTTATTCATATTATTATGACGTGTGCTCACGCGTGTCTATATGCAAATATTATTATAATAACATATACAATATATTTGAACGAAATCGTCGGCTCGTTAATTCCCCAGATTTATTAACGTAATATACCACAGCCGTGTATAATATACGCACGATAACTATGGAGTACAGAAGTACAGCGTACCTAAATATACATATATATATGTATATATTATGCAGGGATGACGAAATTAGTACAAATCGAGTGTGCGCACGCAAATCCGAAATTAACGAGCCTGTTCGTGTCAGCAGTCATCGTGATTGTTGACAAGGGTGCAGGCGATGGTACTTTTCTGCTCAGGCATCATGAACGGGGCGTGTACCTGTGGTGTGTATACGTATATAGTATATATTCATATATAACTATATATATATATACACATGAAAATGTACGTGCAATAATACGAATAACGAGCAGAGACGAAATTTTCGTCGCCGCTGCCACTTGTCAATTTCCCGGCAAAACGATAAACCGTCACGCGACGACCGGATCCGCTGGATTTCGCATTGTACACCGTGCCCAATGCCTATATATAATATTACATCGTAAAATAATAATAATACCACACGGCTATAGGCGGTCGCGTATCTTCTACAGCCAGGACATCCCCAAAGGATTACACGTCGATATTTTTTTTCCCGTACCAGAGAAAACCAAGTATATGATATACGCGTCTGTGTGTGTGTGTGTGTGTGTGTGTGTGCACTATGTACGTGTTTTCGTCGTCGACGTCGTTGTTTTCCTTTGATCGTCGCTCTGCTGCAGCATCGTGTATGTGTATATATATTATGCGTGTATATGTGTGTGTGTGTGTGTGTGTGTGTGTGTGTGTGTGTGTGCGCGTACCCCCGAGGGAGTTCATTAATAATAACGCGTCGGATATATGTATAAGGGAAATTAAACCTCTGCTCGTACGTACATATAATATCGAATTCGCCCAAGTTTTTATGGCCGGCCACGATATTTATGACGTACGCCACCGCCGCCGCGTCGGTCAACTTTTACGACCGACCGCCGATATAACGATGCGCCTCCTCCGCCGCTTACGATGATACATGATAACATAAACCACAGAGTATATTATACATATTATACCCCACCAACCAGCCTCACCCACACGCTATTTGCTTAACACGAAGAGAAAACTTACAGACGAAAAAGGTAAAAAAAAAATATATTTCTATACTGCGCTGCACGAATGTTCAACGCCGTCCGCATAAAATAATATATTGTTATAGTGCAAAATGAGTTTATAAATCGTACAGTATGGATATATACCGCGATATAATTTAGTGTCTTATTTATCCCTGTTCCTACCTGCGTTGTAGCACTTCGTCAAACAGCAGCGTGCATGCAAATATCATCAAATTCATATTATATTTACTTGGAGATATTGTAACTTATTCGTCGCTGTACCGAACGCGGTCGCGGGACAAACAGTGCTACGAAAAAAATACACGGACGAGGAAGTTGTAAAGTCGGTGACTGCTGAAATAGAGGTACACTGCTGCACACACGTGTTATGCGCTGATGAATACATGAATATATTTACACATGCCAGCTATAATATATATATATATATACACATTACCATGCGAATTTCACTTATCGAGGTGGTGGGTTCCAACGACGGGTCGTGGTTATGTGTGTGTGTGTGTGTGTGTGTGTGTGTGTGTGTGTGTGTGTGTGTGTGTGTGTGTGTGTGTGTGTGTGTGTGTGTGAAACGACGACAATATGTGTAATATGTGCATATAAGACAAGGCATACATAATATGTAAAGTGCAATCTGCAACCTTCTGGTGTATCCGTTTTTGATCGCACAATAATTCCTGGTCCTGCTATGCGTGCATATATAGAGGTTTACATACACAGCTCGTATCAACGTTTCAATGTTTAAAATTCATTTTCGCGACCGCCAGAGTGGTTTTACATGCGAAAGTATATTGTATATTATAATATTATTACACCGCTGCAGTGCATTGTCGGCTGGTATATGACGATATTTGCTACAGCTACGCCAAAGCAAACTATTATAATATTTCGTTGAAAATTCCCAAACGCTCGCATACATAATATATAATATATTACATATCTAGGCACTCGTGTATTATATTATACTAGACGTGTGTATAGCCGTGTAGGTAATATCCTTTGCGAATTCGTAGTTCGTAGTTCTTACTCGGAGACGTTATAAAACAGGCATTTGCATGTTTTAGGTCGACAATAAAAATGAATTCTTAATATTATATCTATATGATAAAGTTTCGACTCCTGCGTACGGTTTATGATTATATAAACAAATTTAATAAAACATAGCTGCAATGCTACATAATATATAATAGTCGGTTATCGGATAACTGAACTATATAATATCAATTATACGAGCCAAAGTTCGTCTTCTGCTCTCTCGCACTTGTACTTTTGTCTAGGCATATGTGTTGTACAATAACTTTTGCAGTTGATTATAACTAAACTTTTGATGTACAACACGACGCACCAGGAGCGTATGGTGTTATAGTGCATATTATTGCGTACAAAATATATAACATATTATATTATAATATGTAATATGTAAAGACGTTTGTCGCAGAGCCGGTGGTATCCCACAAAACGTCAGTTCTCTCTATATATTAATATATGTATTCGATATTATAGGTTAAAAGGAAGTTGATAAATATGTAAATAAACATATATTTATATAAATATAAATAATATAAACTGGCTTTGAAGTTGCGACGGCGAAAATATTTCAGCCTTCTGTTTCATTACGCAGACGAATTTTGAGTTTTGACGATTATGCAGCTACCGCGGTGACGTCTCACGTCTCACGTGATAATTCGAGTAAAAACGCTTTTGTGCGAAAAATCATCGTTCGTTTCGCGGGGATTACGTGATTGTTGTGGACAAAAAGAAAAAGTGATAAAACGGAAAAGATTGAAGGGGTTGGGAACGGATGAAAAAAAACCAGAGGTCATAAATACAAGGATCGGGGGAAAGCTCGCTGACCCATGCTTGGCCCACGAGTTTCGGATTACTATATAACTGCGACGGTGAAGCAGCATATATATATATATATATATATATATTATCGTTGCCTCGCTGAGAGGAGAGAACATTATTGCACGTTTATATATATATATTATATATAACCAGAAGCGGTGGCAGAGCCAAAACTTTTGAGCAATAATTAATCGGGTTGGCCGCAGCAGCAAACTTATAGTGGCGTTCGTATATACCGCGCGGGGAAACTTCTCTGCAGCGGTCGGCGGCGGTGTGCGGTCGATCTCCTCCCTCCCGCCGTCGTTTACTCGTCAAGAACATTCTTTTAAATATCAGTTCAGAGGTCTTTTTTTCATCATTTCATCATTTTAAATTTGGTTTTTTCTTAGTCTTTTGTCATTGTCGGGCCGTGGCGGTGGCGGCATATCTGGTTTCTCGAGGCTAATGAGCGAAACACCCTTTGCACGGACCCCGCGGATTTCCACGACCATCGGCAAAGAGTTATTTACTCGTATTATTTCGGATATATTGCTGGCCATCAGTCAACTGGTCCCGCGGGGGGTGCTGCTGCAGTGTAAAGCGCGATCACCGCTTTTTTCTCCCCTTTGTTTAATGATCCGGAATGTGCTGCTGCTGCCGTGCCACGAAATCACATTATTTGTGAAATGTTTTATAGAATTTCGCGAAAAACTCTCATTTTACCCTACCACGATCCACTGCCACAGCGAGTCTTAAAGATTTTGTTTAATGTTATGTCCCTCCTTAAATCCTTTGACCCGGTCGTCGTAAATAAATAGAATTATTTCGTTGTACCACATGATAATTATTATATAGCGTGTTGGACATTGGTAGTAGTACAAACTGTGTGTGTGGGTGTGTATTCAGTGATCTTCACGCTCATTCATGCATTCATTTCCAACCCCATCGCCTAAATAATATTTCCCAGAGAATATTTTATAATTTTATATACATATATATATATATAGGGACGCGTGGTCGTTGTAATCGTTGTCGTTTTCCCGTGAATAAAACATGCGGCGAATTTGAATTTAAATCGAAAACGGGGTCGGTTTTAATTAATTTTCTTTTTTCTTCACTTCTGCGAACAAATCAATAAATGGAAATTTCTCGAGCACACCGCACTTGTATATATATTATTATATTATACTATATTGTATTGTTATATACCATGCATTTTGCGATATTGTAAGGGCAGTCATCGTGTCTGTAATATATATTCTTTGAACTGGAAAACGCGCCTCCCTCCCAATTGACATGATGGCATCGAAATGCTCTTTTCCGCGCAACCCGACAAAATATTTCCGTTCTACCATTAAAGAGGACACGGTTGTTCTATTCTATTATATACAATTTTTTTTTTGTGTACCTATCAAATAACGAGTGACGCCGTTGACGGGCTTCGTCTGCTGACCCGAACTATATATGCCTTTTATGTAACTATCGCTGATGTCTATATGTACCTATATATATACCACAACACGAATAATCCGAATTATTATCGTTCAATATGTTATACTATTATATATACATTTATATATTACGTGTATAATAGTGCACTACAATAGTATTAACTCCCATACAATTCTTTGAATCTATTTTTCCGCATTAATCGTTACTGCCGTATAAAATATACCGCAGAGAGTACCTATACCTCCTTCACTTATAAATTATAATACATATATTATATTGTTTGTAACATATTATACCTATATGCAGCTAGGAATATACAACAAGAATGCATATTACATAAGAACTGTTCATTAAATGCTCCGGTGTATTATGTATATGATTTTTATCGGTCATCTAGATCTCGATTGTAGTGCATATAACTATATATACACGTATAAGGTTTTTATTTTTCGTTTAGTTTTAGACATAATCTGCTCAGAGCGCAGAACACGACGTTTCTACGACGACGGTGACGGGTCGCACGTACCTATAATATAACTATACACAATACGTAATATAATATAATGTAAGGCCGTCTGCGTGCAGTGTTTTTTTTTTTTTTACTATTATTTTTATTATAGCGTACACATATTTTATTCGTGATAGTTTTGAACTTTGAATTTCCCATGTTCCACTAAGGTTGATTTGACGGTCGTGTGCGCGCCGTATATACATAATATATAAATACACGAGACTGGACAGAGCTGGGTTGACAAAATAAAAAAATAAAATATCGAATAGAAGTACGAATAACGGGATTGAATGGCAAAACGACAGCGCGCAGAGCACATTCGTCCAAGTACGTGTACATATACGTATATGCGCTATAGTGTAGTCGTGTGCGTATATATATTTAAATCCAATGACATATCTACACGTTGGGTCCAAAAGAATAAATTACATTTTACCGCGTCACCTTTTGAAAACCATACACTGGCGGCACCGGCAGCGGCGTGGACCGCAATCTTTTGACGTGGACATTTGCATAATGCGACAAGTAGCCGCTGCTTTTCTGCTTCCGCCAACCTCTTCGTACGTTTTCTTTGTGGACGCGAGCGCTCACACACACACACGCCACATTACAACCGGCGGCATTCGAACGACCACCAATAATGTATAATAATAATAATAATATATATATATAGGTAGGTAGGTAGATAGATGATATATATGTGAACCCTTAGCACGTCGTCTCCGTCTGCATACCGTCATCCTATATGTTATACATATATATACTATTATTATGCATATTATATATATTATATAATATGTATACCTAACTCTTATTAGAATTGAATCTACCGGTTGTTAATGTAATTATCCCGGATGACGTTTACAAATCGACGAAGCTGGGTTATATTTTATTCTCCGGATTCCTTTTCCATGGTAAAAAAAAATTATATTATATATGATAATAATAATAATAATAATAATAATAATAGTACAAGTATGCAATACGCGGCGCGTACCTCTATAAAAAAAAAGGAGGTAGCCGCACTGCAGCAGTGTGTTGTCTCGGTTCGCCCCATTAATGGCACTTTAATAACGCGCGCGGCAGCGGCGGGCAATTAAATACACATTATAGTTATACCCGCGTGTGAGTGTGTGTGCGTTGTGTGTGAGCGCGCGCGTTTGACTTTTTATACGAATGCTATCGTGAGTCTTAGAAAAAAATTACTTCCATCTCTTAGCGGCCGGTCATCTGTTGCGGCGGGTTGTGTGTACGCTATTATATTGTATATATATATATTATTCCACCCCGCTCGTTTCCTCCCTAATGATGAATACCACAGAGTCGTCGTCGCTGTCGTCGTCCCACCGTCTTCCTTTTTACGTTTTTTTCCCCCTATACACACACACATATATATATATATTATTTATATAATAATTCACATATATAGTAATTTTTTTCTCCTATACGAACCGCGCTCCGTAATGACGTACCGAATTATGTGGAAGATTTCTGGGCTCATTAAGCACTCCGTTCGAAAAATGGTTTTCGGCGTGTTAATGACGCCGGAAAACGCGCTTTCTCCTCTCCCAAGGGTATAATCGTGTACGCATTGCCAGTACGCCGCCGAGTTACACTGTCTGTGTCCGTGTGTATAATAATAATAATAATAATAATACATAATACATAGAGACATGCATCACCCAAACCCATTGTTGTACAGAATGCGTATGTAATAATGTTATGTGTTACATTACACTATTACAGTCTCGTTGCGCAGGGTAAAATCCATCGTTTCATATCTAAATCGTGTGCAGTCCTTTCGAACGGATGCGCGCATTAATTGCTTCTCCCGGACGTCGCAGTTGACCTTTGAGATTTTTATTTTCCCCGCTGAATTTTCCTGCTTTACTCGCGGGTATATTGTTGTTGTCCCTTGCGATTGAGCCCATTGTGCCCTCAAGTGTGAAATCTGGTTGATTTTTGTACTCACCCCGCATTGATATTTTCCAAAAACATTTTGCGGCTTAAAAAATTATTCAAATTTATTTACGATTTTAAATAATATATAAAACAGTTTTACGTTGAGACTGCTTTACAAACTTCGTTTCTAAAGCTTTCGTATTCGTTGTCAGAGTTCATTCTTATGATCTGACGCGGTATATAATAATGTATTCCGAAGAAAATTAAGTCAGTAATTAACATAAAAAAATATTTACTTGACGCGTTTGCATTAATCGACGGCGAAAAACGACATCAGAAAATCTGTAAGACTTACAGTTTCCTTTTTTATTCTTGTTTATATTTTTTGCAAGCCTATGTTTTCCGGCCGCCTTGCATCGCTCAGCATCGCTTTGGAGTTAAGCCAAAACATAGTTACAATGTTTATTTTGACCGTTCTCCCCGCCACCGCCTCCAACGAACTGTACTATATACTATATATCCCACGTTTTCGTGTAATTTATTCTCTGGCGGTGACTTGCTCGCTCTCTTTCTCTCTTTTATTCTCTTTCTCTCTCTCTCTCTCTCTCTCTGTCACTTCTCTACGGGCATTATGTAAATTTAGCGCTTGCAACAATTTCGGTGGGTCGGGCTTGACGAAATCCGATCAAGACGAATCGCCATAGACACGTACACCGAGTGTGCCGAGCAGGATCGGTGTGTGTAGGGTGGTAGAGAGGAATAAGGGTTGGAGGAGAGGGCGCGGCGGACGAGTTGATGAGATTTCGCGCGCTACGACCCTAACGTTTTGGATGATTCACATTGTGTACGTGTGTACGTATATATATATATATATAGATGTGTGTGTGTGCAAAAGCAAATGAATACGTTGCGTTTGCCCCGTATATATACTACGTATTTGCACAAGCCTTTGAAGGTGGGTCCCCGTGACTCATCCGAATAGGCCGTCGGAGAAGAGAAGAGGATTTCGTGCTCGGAATGTTTTCGCACAAGTCTCCACCACCTTCTCGTTGCAGAGGGTCGTTGGATCATTAACCCAATGGGGGTTTTTATTTACTATCGCAATTGGCGATGACGGTGGTGACAAATTTCCAGGACAATAGAACCTTGTTATATACGTTCACACACACACACATATACCCCCAGGGAAATCGTCAAAACTATACTATATACATAACGGGGATGTACCTATATACATACGTACTTTATTTATTCCTGTATAATATGAATATATTGTGCTTTTTTATATATATTTTATTTAATTAAATTTTTGTACATTTCCAGTGGGTCGAAGAGAGCTACATAAATTTTGAAAAGGGCATCAACTGGCGGTCGTACGTCGTGTGCGATGTCACCAAGCAAAACGTCAACAATTGGGTGTGGACGCCTTTCATAGAGCGCGGGCTGGCCAATCTCATTTACATCGAAGTCAAGTTTACCATCCGAGATTGTTCGCTGTTCCCGGGGTACGCGCTGTCATGCAAAGAAACGTTTTCACTACTCTACTATGAGTTTGACGTGGCCACCAGGGAACCACCGCCTTGGGAACCTGACAGCTATAAATCTGTTGGTTAGTATATCCATCATATATTTTGTTGTCATGTAATTATAGAAAAATTGACCTATGGAAGGTTAGTTTTTTACAGTTTTCTATCGTTTCCGAAACACTACTATTGGTGATAGTACACAGATTTTTCAAGAAATATTTTTTTTATGTTTCTATATTAATTATCGAAAGTAATTACCTCGAACGGCATACTATATATAATTCACTATTGGAAATGTTAAAAATATTTGAAACTGCTCATCGTAGTGAAACGAGAAATCCCTTATATGTATAACTATGCATGCACGTGAAGTATACTTGTATATATTATGACAGTATAGTGTACTATATATACGAGCATACATTACTATAAGGAAAAAAATAATATTAATATTACAGCATTATAATTTATAAACTATTGTCGTTTTTAAAGACATACCTAAATCAACGATATTGTTCAATTTTCGTTTTAATATTAGTGATGGTGTTTGGCAACAATAATATGTATGTATTATTTCTTTCCTTAATACGAAATGAAGCTATGAATATAATGTAGCCATGTAGGTTGGTACATATAAAATGAATTTTCGACCAATAATAATTATATAATCGTCTAGTACGTCTACTATTATATAGTAATAATTCAATACTCAAATTAATCATAATTTATATCACAAACTTTTTATTTTGTACGTCTCAATAGACATTTTCGACATTTTTAACGAGACTTATATACGAAATATATACTCTTAGTGATGAAACGCGTTTAATCAAAGGATCTCACCAGGGCGATGAAAAAGACTATATTATAGATATAGTATAGGATGCTAGATCTAAAGATATATATTATTCCTTTGATGATCTATATCTCTTTGTCTTAGCCCGGAACACTTGTTTTGATGGTGGTAATAACGCACGAAACATTTATATATTATATACATCGATATGAAATTCGACGTCCGAACTATTATATAGTTAGGTGGTATACCTATAGAGTATACCGTCACACACTTTTCTAACGATTCGATTTTAAAATATATATTTATGATTACGTGGTGTGTTACAGGTCGGATAGCTGCTGGTGAAGGGAGGTTCAACGCTAATAACGAAGTGGTGATCAATACTGAGACAAAAGCTGTGAAAGTTACCAAAAAAGGAGTGTACTTTGCCTTCAGGGACCAGGGCGCATGTATTTCCATCATGGCAGTCAAGGTAAGACAAGATAACACGTATATAATAATATAATAATAATTGCATTCACGTTCATTTATTATAAAAGAGACCGAGTTATTTTTACTATCATACTTTGTAGTTTGTGTGCCTATTTTTTTCTTCTTTTCAATTATACGACCTGCCTCTGATGGTCGTCGTATCTTATCACCAGCGTTTGACGTTAGAAGATTATGTTTATGCGAATGCAGGCATAACGTAGAGTTATTATTCTTCGTTGCTTGTTTTGATTAAAATTTACAAGATCATTTAGAAAGGTCGGCGGTGTTCGTGTTGTTTATAAAATTTATAATATTTCACGTTCATAATCGCCGGTTTTTGGCACGTCTATATGTATAAAATATAATTTGATTTTCGTGTTTTTGTTTTTTTTTTTTTTTGTTCGCCTTGCGTTTTTTCTATTCTCCGCTAATCATATCCCACGCCTGTAAATCTGATGCTGTTAGATTGTGTCACATTAAAAAAACAAAAACTTCTCTATACCGCGGTTCAGCGTTGTTTATAGTTGTATGCATGTATATTGTATATACTATATATGAATGTAGGTATATGTACATATTATTTAGTTTTCGTGCAGTGGGGATGGAAGTGGAGGGGAGTATGAAGTAGAAAAAAGAGTTTAAAAAAAAGAAGCGAAAGACTACACGGACAACAACGCGATGCAATAATTATGTCAGAGAGACCCGGTGGGCGAATTTATAGTTATTGTCGTTAATACGGTAACGTCTCGGGGACCGGGTCGTAAATTTCGTCGTGGAATAAATAAAATAATAACACTGAGAAATTCTACGAGGGAGAACCGTCGTTATACGGGACACGAGATATCACACCATTAGCCTCCATCGAAATATGAATTCGTGATTACGTATAAATAAACGCAGCGCGAGAAGGTCAATTTGAATTTGTATAATACGATGGTGCATAATATAATGGACGCGTACACCACAGCAGGCTCAGGAAACTAAATATACTCGCGGGTTGGTGTTTGAGTTGTCCGAGATATTTACGACGGCTTAGCGGCTAGTAAGACAAAAAAAAAATTAGTGGATAGCTACAAATGTCACTCAAGCATCGTGTTCGAACAAAACGGAACACAGACCAAAATGTATGGTTGAGTTGTTTAACTCCTTCCCCACCTTAAAAAAAATAAAAAATAAAACAACATTAAATACTTAGATTTTTAATTTTTTCTCATTAGGTTTTTTAGAATAATTTCGAATTCTCTCGAGTCTCGATACAAAATAAAAACGAATATAATCAGTTATTACTGCCAGGATGCTTCCAAGTTCCAATGTACAATAATACTTTCCTAAGGATTTATATTTATGTATATTTTGCTTGGATCGATCTAATGTTGACGTAGGTATACCCTTACGTGCGTGCGTGTGTAAATTCGTTTTGTTTAGTTCACAGAAATACATTAAAACGGTCATGATCCCCTCCCTGTATAATTTATAGCCTATATACCTATAAAGAGTATTTTATGCTTAAGCCAGAGGGTTTCTGTAATTATTAAGTTTCTTAATGCGTAAAAGCCTTTTTATCTCTAGAGACTCCGAAATCTCGAAAGACAAATTACCGAAAACTTTTTAATTCGTATAATGAAACTCCTTTTTTGTAATTGGCGACTAAAGGTTTATAAAAAAAAAAAACTTTTTTGATGCCATTTAAATGTATTTTATATTATATACAGTTAAGTAACTTTTATAAGTGACGATTTTATGAATTCAAGAAACAGATGTTTCTATACACATCACTTTAGACTGTTACGTTATAATTATTCGTATACATATTATACGATAGTATATTAATTATTAATTAAACACTTACATAAAACATCTGCTATCGCCATCCATGTGCAACAAATACCTGTCTAATATTATATATATATATGAATTAAAAATTACACCCTTGAGACGTAGGTAGGTACTAACATGGAATGAACAACGTCTATTGTACATTCCACGCTCTATATGTAACTATTATTTACTAACCGACCCACTAACTCTCAATAACTTTTATACCCCTTCATTTATAGTTTTATTTGAACAAAAATATTTCGTACTTCACAATATAATGTTTTAAACTATTAGAGCCTATATTATATATATTATACATTTTTTATTTTACGAGCAAATAAACATTTCGTTTCATTTTTTTTTTTGTCTTAACTTGTCATTTACAGGTTATATTTAACTTAAATGATGTTCCTAAATCGTCTTTTTTTCCATAGATGATATTTCTGTCATCTCCCGTTATTAAAGACTAAAGATACTAAAATAATATGCAACGAATAAAACAAAAATGCAGCGTGTAAGATAACAACTGTGATCAAACAAAAATAGCTTTTTATGTAACGGCATACTACCTAATCGTATAAAAATTAACAGATATATTATATGTGTATGTATATAATACGATAAAAAAATATAAGGTCCGTAAACTCACGTTTTGGGGTGGGTCCGTCGAAGACATGATTTTTTTTATAGCTTTTTCTTGTTATTTATATAGAAAAAGTAATATGTATATTGTATATCTGTGTACAAAACCCCATGCTGATCGACGGAATAATAAAAATCTTAAAAATAATAGTATGAGTGTTTGTAACTCGTTTTTTTTTTGCTGCTGTATATTTAACGGCAAACCTGCCAATGATTTCTGGTTGACATTAAAAATCAACCGAATTATTCTAATTTTGTGTATGGTGCTGCTGTTGTTTAGATATGCCTTTAACCGTTAATAATTAATATATTATGTATCATAATATCGTGTATAATAATTATGTAGTATATCATAATTGTGCATTTTTAAGTTAAAATTAACATTTGGTCTGCCGCAGGTGTATTACATCGTGTGCCCAGAAGTTGTGATAAACTTTGCAAACTTCTCTGCTACTCCAACTGCTAGAGAACTTACCCAAATCGAACATGCCACCGGCAAATGTGTTGATAATGCTGAAGTGGTAGGAGGTGGTGCTCCAACTTACCTGTGCAAAGGAGATGGAAAATGGTATCTACCGTCAGGTGGATGCAAGTGCAAAGCTGGTTTTGAAGCAGACATAGAAGCGCAAACTTGTATAAGTAAGTATTATGCAAAAATGTAATATTAAGAAAAATTGTTCATTGGAAATATTTTTCATGATATGTATGATCACATGCAATTAAAGTTGATTTTTTTCAACAAAAATGATATTTTATGAACATTGTTGTTAAATTGATGTTACATATTAATCTGTCGTGTTAGTAGTATTTCGTACAATTAGTATACTTTAGAATTGAAATACGCTATTAAACGTGTCCAACGTTTTTGTTAGTAGAAAAACATTGACTTTTGTATATAACCACATACAGTAGGTATTTCTTATTAATACTTGTAGTATCTGATCTATTTATCTTTTCTTGTAATAGTTTGCAGATCTCATTTTCACATAATCAATAATTCGTAAAATACCTATCTATTCAATTATATGTACAATATTATTGTATACTAAATTAAAATTATTTTGTCAAATTTCCGAATACTTTAAAAGTAAAAACTAAGTGAAATATTGCCTGTTATGTATTTTATAACGAGAGTGTATAGGTACCGTACAATTATTTTACATAAATACGGATATTGTCTCATCCGAGAAATTATGGTTTTTAATTAAAAAGTCTATAGAACCTCTTTTGAGTATCATCATTCATCGCTCAAGCAGACAATGTACACGTGTTATCTCATATAAAAGCCGACCGGAAATCCAATTAAAATGATCCTTTTCTCAGACTTTATACAGGCTACAGCAATAGCGCGATAACAACAACGACGACGACGACGACGACGAGTTCCTTCGCCTTACTTTAACAATAATAATAATAATAATAATAATAATAATAATAATAAGCTCGCTGGATTCAGTTTGGCGCGATTATAAATTATATCAAAGGTCGTTTGTCGCACTATATTTACACAAGCAGTCGCAAGTCCTGAATTGGTTGGGGGGGGGGGACTGAAAGCAGTGTAGTAGTTTGAACCCGGTAAAGTTTTCGCGCGAGACTGAGTCGGAGATAATTAGCCGAGATAAGAGGAAACTATGTTATCTCATGTTACCCTTAAAGGAAAAGTGGCGGGGGTTGAGCGCATCTCGTCCCTTATAATATTTGTTTATATATATATATACCTGAACAAACCGATTTTTGGTCTTGCTCGCCAGAGGTGTAATCGCAAATTCTCCATCTGATCGTTATTTCAAAAGAAATTCTTTTCGTACACACAAACCACTCCTGCCAACTTTTAACAATCGTCCTCGGGTGGTCCACGAGTACGCACGATAAATGGTTGTTTCCATATATTAATTTAATGCTTACCTACCCTATAAGTAGGTAGTAGGTACGACTGCTAGCGCTAAATTTTTTTCTGTCAGTTATCGTTTTGAAAAATTACTCTTGTATGTATGAATATATTTTTTTAAATAATAATGTGATGTATAAGTAGGTATCTACTGAACGTTAACTGCATTTTTATTAGCGTTATTATTTATCATACATATATACGAAACCGTTTTTATGTACGTATATACCTACGGTGGTTATATATTTTCTCTCGTACAAATATTATATTATCGACGTCGGATGCCGTTTGTATACGTGCATATTATATAGGAAAAAAGAATCCGGTTCGATTAAAGTAAAAAAAATATTTATATATATATAAAACGGTAACGTTAATTAGTATACTCGGCAATACATGTGTGTGTGTGTGTGTGTGTGTGTGTGTGGCGGCATGCACTCTTCGCCCGACAATACGCCAAAAAGCCCATTAACTCGTTTATTTATATTATACTCTCATCGACGTTATCCGCGTTTTATGCAGATTCGGTGGACGAGCTGGATGGCGTGCTTGCGCGTGTGAGTGTATTCGCCGCCGTCGGTGTTTGTTTAATAAGCGATTTATATGCTCGGGTATATTGTGTGCAGTATACACATATATAATGTCGGAATATTATTATCGAATACAATGCGCACAATATATTACTATTATTATTTCAATATATAATAACGCGTTTTATAATTGCCCCGTTACGTTGTTGTGCGGCTGTCGTTATTATTATTATTTTCAAACCGCTGTCGTGCGCTAGCGTGGGCCCCTCGCGATTCGTCTTCTCCCGAGATTCCAGCGAAATCGCTTCACCGTCGTGCGTAGCTCTCGAGCGGTGTATCGTTTTAGCGTAGGTTGACGGAACTTAATATTATATTTTATATACGGACTCACTGCTGGATAACACCGGTGGGTATACACTTGTGAAGTCCGCGCGGCGTGATGGAACGAAAAATATTTCAGGTAAACAGATATTATTATACTGATATTATAATGAGTACTAATGACACCGAACTATGGAATAAGTACGAATACGCCCGAGCTTACGACGAGACCTGCATTACGATATTATTTTTTGCCGGCAACATAAACCCGGATACCACTTTCATAAAACTCAAACCGTGAAAAGGTGGATGAAAAAACCATAAGCATATATTACGTTAAAAATATAATGCGTAAAATTATATGCAGTACCTATACCGCCATCGTCTTATTTTACGACACGAACTCGAGTTATTATTATACCCGTCTTGAGACATGTCGTATAATATAATATACGTATCTCTCATTCTCTCACCTGCACAGAATGTGCGTTCCGAAACTTTGTTGCGCCGCGTTGCAGGTAACTGGTTACTGGTGTACGCGTACTGTTCGATAGATAAATTATAATATAGTGAAGTATATCTTATAGTTTTCCAGATGGAGGTAGATCAATATAAAAGCGCATAATTATTGACGGCAGGATCCTCTACGGAGAATGATTATGCTATGCTAAAGTATCCATATCGCGGGATAAGAGTGCATTTCTAATGGCTCAATTGTTTAATAATAGTGTTTTGTACTTTTTTTTCTTCTATACTTTACACCCCCCAACGGGACACCGTCAAATTTTTCGTTGCAAGTTTTTATCTTTATTATATTATTTATAAATCATATTATATATAAATTATAATATGTTGTCTAACCTTTTACGACGGACTTTGTCGAGAATTACGATTATAATTCAAATAATATTAAAATTCCACTTATAAGTGTCTCTTGTATTTCATATAATAATAATGATATCGCTTATACAACGTGCTGCAGAAGGTATTTTTTCATTTTGTTTTTGTCGCCACTGATATATCCGTCCCGTTTATGTGAAACATTTTTATCTGGTTACATAATTATTGGTTTCCGGAGCTTTGGAGATCAATTTATTAAAGTTTGCGCTGTTTATATAGTGTATATTTTATATAGAGTGGAGCACCGAAACACTAATACTCACTGTGAGAGGTTTTGCCGAAAAATAAAACGCACTGAAGTACGGTTGTGTGTATAAAATAAAAACAATATTATATACTTCCGTAGCGCACAATTTTGGTCTTTGGAAACGTCCGCTAAAATGTATCAATGTAGTGGTATTAACGTATATAATATGTGTGTACGTGATGGATTAAAAAAATAAAGTTTTCGCCTTTTTGTAGCAATAGTTATAAAGCTGCAATAAGTGAGTTCGTCGTCTCACTCATCCGTCTTTTTCCAACAGATGTTTGTAATATGTATCGATAAATGTATATCTGTATATGTGAACAAGCCTCAAACCATATTATAAGTTCGCTTTTTACTAAAATATACTTCATTGTATACATTTTAGGATAACTCTTTAAAATATACTTTTAAAAATTGTTGTAAACATTCCAATTGAAAAAAAATCGATATAAACCTCGTTGAGTTCGATATAATGCATTAGAATTAGAATCGAAACCCTGGACTCCCAAAAATCATACGTGGTTGTCGAATCGGGGACCGGGATTGCGCGGTAGCGACATACCTAATAATATATAGTATCCACTATATATGCCGATGATAATATGATGCAGTGGCGCACAGAGGTATTTTGAGAGCACATGCAACTATCTAAAGTTACCCACCCACCCCGTCCCACCCATTTTTTTAAATTTAAAAACAAAACGTTTTTTTATTGAACTGTTATCTGTAAGTGTAATTCACTTAAAATAACTAGAAATAATAATTAAGATGTCCACACCAGAAACCCGAGACGTCTTAGATCAGCTAGATCTTACCTTTACATTTCATTACAATACATTATAAATATAACATATTTAATACTCAATGAAATACAAAAATTTTAATTAAAAAAAAAAATAATAAGATTTTGTAATGACATTATACAGTTAACACTTTTTATTTTTAATGTAAAGCTTTAAATAAATATGGACTAGTTTTACTAAAATTTTCAATAACTTCTTCATAATTAATGTTTATGTCATTTTCACAGGACATAATCATTAGTCCTTCTAATCGATCATTTCCCATTGTAGATCGTAGTCTAGTTTTAATGAGTTTCAACTTTGAAAAACTTCTTTCAGTTGATACACTTCCAACTGGCAAGGTCAAAGACAGCTTCAACAAAATATAAATATTTGGAAATAGTGTATGAAGACCATTGCGCATAAAAACCCTGTAAAAAAAGTTGTACATAAATAAGTAATTTAATACAATTCAGTAAACATATTGAATACAAGAACATTAAAAAAAAACATAGAAAATAGCAATACAAGATTTTTTACCTGAATACTGGTAACAAACTTCCATGATTTTCAATTTCATTTTTTAAAGAATCACTATCATCATCAACATCGTTATCATAATTTTCCGTTTCTAATTCAGAATCTGAATCTTTAGCTATATCATTATCACTATGTAAATATTTTGGCAACTCATCAGTTTTAAGAAAAACATCAAAACATTGTATGAAATTTAAATATTCATCACAAATGACTTCTGGTTTTAAATATTTTTTATAAATTTTACAAACCATTAAAAATGCATCTTTAGGTAATTGGGTTGGGTTTGCTTTTAATTCTTTCATTCGTTTTTTTGATAGAAGAGATAAATCTTTAAATATTGATATTTGTTCTAAATTTTCATTGTTATCGCCAAGGAATCGTCTATTTAATTCAGACAAAATGAGATCAACAGAAGCAAAATAAGTATTTACCCGAAAATTAACTATAGGGTCACTGATTGTCTCATCTGATGCTTCTTCATCGAACATGATTTTTCTTTTTCTAGCATGTCTTTCTGGAAGTGGCTGAAATTCAATATTTTGCATTGAATCCATAAATGCTTCAGATTCAGCCAAAATAATTTTGAATGATTCCTCTGATCGATATGATGTTATTTCCCCATATTTTTTTTTTATTAAAAATGATGCAGCCAACAAATCAAAATCTGTTTTTTGTAGCAAACTTGATACAGGCTCAAGAATTTGAAGCAGAACTTTAAAACTATAAGCTGTATAGACAAATCTTGTTGACTGAAAATAATTTAAAAAACCTCCAGCTTCTGAACCAGCTTTTTTGTCACCCGATTCACTGCGAATGACATTTAAACATTCAACTATTGCAACATAAGTATTTAGTACAACATCTAATGCAAATTTATGAGACATCCATCTAGTACAGGACACTCTTTTTAATCGACGGATTTGCTGTCCATGATTATGTTTTTTTTGTTGCTTTTCATATACGTCTGCACGAAATTTACTGCTAGATATAAAATCGTATAGTCGTTCTAAATTTCCAAAAAGATCCATGGCATTTGAACAAACACTAACTGCATCAGCGACAATTAAATTTAAGCGATGACTGAAACACCAGATAAATATTGCTTGAGGATTTTCATTACGTATTAATTGTTGTAATCCATTATATCGCCCCCTCATATTTGAGGCCCCGTCGTAAGATTGACCAACCAAATTATTGGTCCAATCTAAATTGTTTAATTTACTAACTTCTTTGAAAATTTCACACAAGGCGTTGCCAGTTGTTTTTGGAGTATCCTTCAATGCTAAGAGTCTCTCTTTAATTTCACATTTTTCCTCGTCTACATATCTGAACACAAAAGAAATTTGTTCTCGGTGAGAGACATCAAACGTCGAATCTATGGCAATACTGAAAAACTTTGAATTTTTTATAGTGAGAGATATACTTGATTTTATATGATTTGACACTATATCAATCAACGCATTCTGTCGGCGCCATGAAGTAAATGAGTATTGAGTACGTTGGTTAATTTTATATTTTTGCTTTAGAGAACTGAAATAAGTCGCCATTGCAGGGGAAAATTTTGATATTAAAGAACATAAATCTTTGAAATTGCCACACATATTATTTTGCCAGTTTTCCCTATGCCCTCTAAAAGCCATATTGTGTCTTCCTAAAAATAGAGTTATGTCAATCAGCTCTTTGATAATTTCTCTATTCATGAAAACTTCTTCATTTTTTTTAGTAGCTATAGATGGTACCAATGGTAAGGACGATTGTCGAATTTTAAGTGTGAGTGAAGAGTAAATATGTGCTGAAGTTTTTTCATGATTTTCTATTTTGTTAGTACACGTACTCCAATTTTTATAACCATCAATAACCCAAGCTTTATTAGGAGCATTTTTACCCTTTCCAGGAAAAAGTATACATTCAATACAATACAAACGTTCAGTTGACTTAGAATATGATAACCAATTCCGTCTTGTTACAGTCCCATCAGGTAATATTCTATGATACAATTTTGGTGAAAATCGATGACCATTTATAACTGGATATTTACTACCAGGAAGTTCTGTTGGAAGTGGTTGACATGGTCCCATTTCTAATATTTTGGAAACAATTTCATAAGCAATATTTGCATTTGACTGAAAATCTTTTGACAAAAATTGTGCTGGATCGTTTTCAAATACATTTGCAATCATATTATCTATAAAGAAAAATACAAAAAAAATAAAATTATAAAATATAGGTATACTTATTAGTATTAGTATTCAAATTAAAACTGTCAACTAAACAAATATAAAAATAAAATTATAGGTACCTACAGTTTAAATAATGTAAGATTTAATATAAGAGTTAGTTATAGAAATAGATAGTTAAAAGTAGTTTATTATATAATAATACTTGTTTATAACTAAATAATAATAAACAAAAAATACTCATACCTTTGTCAGAAACATCATTTGATAGTCTAGAAGATTTAAAAAATGTATTCAGCTTTGCAGTATAAAGTACTGATTTTCGTTTTTTGCACGATTTAGTATGTCTTAGCCAATTTGTATTATTCATTAAACCTTTTATTTTACCACAAGCACAGATGTTAGTTTCATTAACTAACGACATATTGCTAATCTGTAAAAATAAATTTTAAATAAAATATGCTTCTTTTTTTGGGATGATATAAATCAAACTGATTTTAAGTGAACAGTTTTATTATTTAGTTTTTATTTTGATTAAGAAATTAAGCATTGAACCTAATTATGTTATACTTACCTAACATAATAATATGCATAATGCATTTTATTAACTTATAATGTAAAATTTATATACCTAGCTATAATTAGTATACCTTATAAATATTAATATATTATAAAATTAGCTATAACTACAAGTATTTAAAATCAATGAAACTTACTTCTAAAGTAGACGTTGTTTTCTGCCCGTTAATTAAACACTTATTTAATAAACAATAGGTAATTTTTTTTATTATAATTCAACTAAAATACCTATAACATATTAATAAATTTAATATAACGTAATGTAATATTTTAATAAATAACTGTGAAATAATAATAAGTGATAGTTAATTTCACCAATACATAATTGCCATAGACGCATACAAAATAATTTGAAGTTCGTAGATCAAACAGTCAACAGACGAACAACACAAATGAGTTGAAATGACAAATAACAAATTCACTAAAATATCTATTGGAAAGTGTGGAATACTGGAATTTACTAACCGATTACCGATTATCAGTTATTTCATAATAATTAATAATTTTCGTGAAACCAATTGATAGGCCGGGTAGGGTGTGGTTGCTGGCTAGTTATATCGAGGGAACAGGACACATTTCTAAAAATAAATACCTAATATACGCTGTTATTGGTATCTTATCACCATATTACCCGTATTGTCATTTTGATTACGTATACAAAAATATAATAATTCATAATATTAAATATTAAATATACGAGCGTATCAGCTAAACAGTGTACAACATTAATATTCGAATATTGTATTATTCTTGATTCAGATGATATAACAAATAACAATTATTACTGTTTCTAATACTTTATCATTTAATATGTTGTAATTATAAGTAACTTGTAACATCATATAAGTTGTCGTATAGCATTGTCATACTTTACTCGTTTACTCCTATAATTTATCTAGGTACCTATAACCATAGAGACTATACCTACCCACCCACCCCCCACGAAAGCACATGCAGTTGCACTCCTTGCTAACCTGTCTGGGCGCCACTGNNNNCAGTGGCGCACAGAGGTATTTTGAGAGCACATGCAACTATCTAAAGTTACCCACCCACCCCGTCCCACCCATTTTTTTAAATTTAAAAACAAAACGTTTTTTTATTGAACTGTTATCTGTAAGTGTAATTCACTTAAAATAACTAGAAATAATAATTAAGATGTCCACACCAGAAACCCGAGACGTCCTAGATCAGCTAGATCTTACCTTTACATTTCATTACAATACATTATAAATATAACATATTTAATACTCAATGAAATACAAAAATTTTAATTAAAAAAAAAAAATAATAAGATTTTGTAATGACATTATACAGTTAACACTTTTTATTTTTAATGTAAAGCTTTAAATAAATATGGACTAGTTTTACTAAAATTTTCAATAACTTCTTCATAATTAATGTTTATGTCATTTTCACAGGACATAATCATTAGTCCTTCTAATCGATCATTTCCCATTGTAGATCGTAGTCTAGTTTTAATGAGTTTCAACTTTGAAAAACTTCTTTCAGTTGATACACTTCCATCTGGTAAGGTCAAAGACAGCTTCAACAAAATATAAATATTTGGAAATAGTGTATGAAGACCATTGCGCATAAAAACCCTGTAAAAAAAGTTGTACATAAATAAGTAATTTAATACAATTCAGTAAACATATTGAATACAAGAACATTAAAAAAAAACATAGAAAATAGCAATACAAGATTTTTTACCTGAATACTGGTAACAAACTTCCATGATTTTCAATTTCATTTTTTAAAGAATCACTATCATCATCAACATCGTTATCATAATTTTCCGTTTCTAATTCAGAATCTGAATCTTTAGCTATATCATTATCACTATGTAAATATTTTGGCAACTCATCAGTTTTAAGAAAAACATCAAAACATTGTATGAAATTTAAATATTCATCACAAATGACTTCTGGTTTTAAATATTTTTTATAAATTTTACAAACCATTAAAAATGCATCTTTAGGTAATTGGGTTGGGTTTGCTTTTAATTCTTTCATTCGTTTTTTTGATAGAAGAGATAAATCTTTAAATATTGATATTTGTTCTAAATTTTCATTGTTATCGCCAAGGAATCGTCTATTTAATTCAGACAAAATGAGATCAACAGAAGCAAAATAAGTATTTACCCGAAAATTAACTATAGGGTCACTGATTGTCTCATCTGTTGCTTCTTCATCGAACATGATTTTTCTTTTTCTAGCATGTCTTTCTGGAAGTGGCTGAAATTCAATATTTTGCATTGAATCCATAAATGCTTCAGATTCAGCCAAAATAATTTTGAATGATTCCTCTGATCGATATGATGTTATTTCCCCATATTTTTTTTTTATTAAAAATGATGCAGCCAACAAATCAAAATCTGTTTTTTGTAGCAAACTTGATACAGGCTCAAGAATTTGAAGCAGAACTTTAAAACTATAAGCTGTATAGACAAATCTTGTTGACTGAAAATAATTTAAAAAACCTCCAGCTTCTGAACCAGCTTTTTTGTCACCCGATTCACTGCGAATGACATTTAAACATTCAACTATTGCAACATAAGTATTTAGTACAACATCTAATGCAAATTTATGAGACATCCATCTAGTACAGGACACTCTTTTTAATCGACGGATTTGCTGTCCATGATTATGTTTTTTTTGTTGCTTTTCATATACGTCTGCACGAAATTTACTGCTAGATATAAAATCGTATAGTCGTTCTAAATTTCCAAAAAGATCCATGGCATTTGAACAAACACTAACTGCATCAGCGACAATTAAATTTAAGCGATGACTGAAACACCAGATAAATATTGCTTGAGGATTTTCATTACGTATTAACTGTTGTAATCCATTATATCGCCCCCTCATATTTGAGGCCCCGTCGTAAGATTGACCAACCAAATTATTGGTCCAATCTAAATTGTTTAATTTACTAACTTCTTTGAAAATTTCACACAAGGCGTTGCCAGTTGTTTTTGGAGTATCCTTCAATGCTAAGAGTCTCTCTTTAATTTCACATTTTTCCTCGTCTATATATCTGAACACAAAAGAAATTTGTTCTCGGTGAGAGACATCAAACGTCGAATCTATGGCAATACTGAAAAACTTTGAATTTTTTATAGTGAGAGATATACTTGATTTTATATGATTTGACACTATATCAATCAACGCATTCTGTCGGCGCCATGAAGTAAATGAGTATTGAGTACGTTGGTTAATTTTATATTTTTGCTTTTGAGAACTGAAATAAGTCGCCATTGCAGGGGAAAATTTTGATATTAAAGAACATAAATCTTTGAAATTGCCACACATATTATTTTGCCAGTTTTCCCTATGCCCTCTAAAAGCCATATTGTGTCTTCCTAAAAATAGAGTTATGTCAATCAGCTCTTTGATAATTTCTCTATTCATGAAAACTTCTTCATTTTTTTTAGTAGCTATAGATGGTACCAATGGTAAGGACGATTGTCGAATTTTAAGTGTGAGTGAAGAGTAAATATGTGCTGAAGTTTTTTCATGATTTTCTATTTTGTTAGTACACGTACTCCAATTTTTATAACCATCAATAACCCAAGCTTTATTAGGAGCATTTTTACCCTTTCCAGGAAAAAGTATACATTCAATACAATACAAACGTTCAGTTGACTTAGAATATGATAACCAATTCCGTCTTGTTACAGTCCCATCAGGTAATATTCTATGATACAATTTTGGTGAAAATCGATGACCATTTATAACTGGATATTTACTACCAGGAAGTTCTGTTGGAAGTGGTTGACATGGTCCCATTTCTAATATTTTGGAAACAATTTCATAAGCAATATTTGCATTTGACTGAAAATCTTTTGACAAAAATTGTGCTGGATCGTTTTCAAATACATTTGCAATCATATTATCTATAAAGAAAAATACAAAAAAAATAAAATTATAAAATATAGGTATACTTATTAGTAAAAATATAATATATAAATTACTTGGTTCAGCCATTAGTGTAGTAGATA